>NW_026646815.1:0-50288 GCF_949987535.1 Balaenoptera acutorostrata | reverse complement strand
AGGAAATCTATTGGAGGCAGAAGCAGTCAAGGGTAGCTTAGGGTTAGGGTTAGGGTTAGGGTGAGGGTTAGGGTATGGCTTAGGGTACGGGTTCGGGGAGGGGTTCGGGTAGGGCGTAGGGTATGGGTTAGGGTTAGGGTTAGGGTTAGTGTTAGGGTTAGGGCTCGGTTTAGGGTACGGGTTAGGATTAGGGTACGCGTTAGTGTTAGGGTAGTGGTTAGGGTTAGGGTACGCGTTAGGGTGGGGGTAGTTATTAAACCTATCACACTCTCTAGATACCCCTTAGCACGTAAAGGAATATTATTTGGGGGTCCAGCAATGGAGAACGGTTTAGACACTAGGAGAAGATAAGGAACACACCCATTATCAAGAAATCACAATATGATTCTCTTTTTAAACTGTTCCTTAAAACACTAGTGGTTAGGAAATCTATTGGAGGCAGAAGCAGTCAAGGGTAGCTTAGGGTTAGGGTTAGGGTTAGGGTGAGGGTTAGGGTACGGCTTAGGGCACGGGTTAGGTGAGGGGTTCGGGTAGGGCGTAGGGTATGGGTTAGGGTTAGGGTTAGGGTTAGTGTTAGGGTTAGGGCTCGGTTTAGGGTACGGTTTAGGATTAGTGTATGCGTTAGTGTTAGGGTAGGTGTTAGGGTTAGGGTACGCATTAGGGTTAGGGTAGTTATTAAACCTATCCCACTCTGTAGATACCCCTTAGCACGTAAAGGAATATTATTTTGGGGTCCAGCCATGGAGAAGAGTTTCGACACTAGGATAAGATAAAGATCACACCCATTATAAAGAAATCACATTAGGATTCTCTTTTTAACCTATTCCTTAAAACACTAGTGCTGAGGAAATCTATTGGAGGCAGAAGCAGTCAAGGGTAGCTTAGGGTTAGGGTTAGGGTTAGGGTGAGGGTTAGGGTACGGGTTCGGGGACGGGTTCGGGAAGGGCGTAGTGTATGGGTTAGGATTAGGGTACGCGTTAGGGTTAGGGTAGGGGTTAGGGTTAGGGTACGCATTAGGGTGAGGGTAGTTATTAAACCTATCCCACTCTCTAGATACCCCTTAGCACGTAAAGGAATATTATTTGGGGGTCCAGCCATGGAGAAGAGTTTAGACACTAAGAGAAGATAAGGAACACACCCATTATCACGAAATCACATTAGGATTCTCTTTTTAATCTGTTCCTTAAAACACTAGTGCTTAGGAAATCTATTGGAGGCAGAAGCAGTCAAGGGTAGCTTAGGGTTAGTGTTAGGGTTAGGGTGAGGGTTAGGGTATGGCTTAGGGCACGGGTTCGGGGAGGGGTTCGGGTAGGGCGTAGGGTATGGGTTAGGGTTAGGGTTAGGGTTAGTGTTAGGGTTAGGGCTCGGTTTAGGGTATGGGTTAGGATTAGGGTACTCGTTAGGGTTAGGTTAGCGGTTAGGGTTAGGTTACGCGTTAGGGTGAGGGTAGTTATTAAACCTATCCCACTCTCTAGATACCCCTTAGCACGTAAAGGAATATTATTTGGGGGTCCAGCCATGGAGAAGAGTTTAGACACTAGGAGAAGATAAGGAACACACACATTATCACGAAATCACATTAGGATTCTCTTTTTAACCTGTTCCTTAAAACACTAGTGCTTAGGAAATCTATTGGAGGCAGAAGCAGTCAAGGGTAGCTTAGGGTTAGGGTTAGGGTTAGGGTGAGGGTTAGGGTACGGCTTAGGGTACGGGTTCGGGAAGGGGTTCGGGTACGGCGTAGGGTATGGGTTAGGGTTAGGGTTATTGTTAGTGTTAGGGTTAGGTCTCGGTTTATGGTATGGGTTAGGATTAGGGTATGCGTTAGGGTTAGGGTAGGGGTTAGGGTTAGGGTACGCGTTAGGGTGAGGGTAGTTATTAAACCTATCCCACTCTCTAGATACCCCTTAGGACGTAAAAGAATATTATTTGGGGGTCCAGCGATGGAGAAGAGTTTAGACACCAGGATAAGATAAGGAACACACCCATTATCAAGAAGTGACATTAGGATTCTCTTTTGAACCTGTTTTTTAAAACACTACTGTTTAGGAAATCTATTGCAGGCAGAAGCAGTCAAGGGTAGCTTAGCATTAGGTTTAGGGTTAGGGTACGGCTTAGGGTACGGGTTAGGTGAGGGGTTCGGGTAGGGCGTAGGGTATGGGTTAGGGTTAGGGTTAGGGTTAGTGTTAGGGTTAGGTCTCGGTTTAGGGTACGGTTTAGGATTAGTGTATGTGTTAGTGTTACGGTAGGGGTTAGGGTTAGGGTACGCATTAGGGTTAGGGTAGTTATTAAACCTATCCCACTCTGTAGATACCCCTTAGCACGTAAAGGAATATTATTTTGGGGTCCAGCCATGGAGAAGAGTTTCGACACTAGGATAAGATAAAGATCACACCCATTATAAAGAAATCACATTAGGATTCTCTTTTTAACCTATTCCTTAAAACACTAGTGCTGAGGAAATTTATTGGAGGCAGAAGCAGTCAAGGGTAGCTTAGGGTTAGGGTTAGGGTTAGGGTGAGGTTTAGGGTACGGGTTCGGGGACGGGTTCGGGAAGGGCGTAGGGTATGGGTTAGGATTAGGGTACGCGTTAGGGTTAGGGTAGGGGTTAGGGTTAGGGTACGCATTAGGGTGAGGGTAGTTATTAAACCTATACCACTCTCTAGATACCCCTTAGCACGTACAGGAATATTATTGGGGGTCCAGCCATGGAGAAGAGTTTAGACACTAGGAGAAGATAAGGAACACACCCATTATCACGAAATCACATTAGGATTCTCTTTTTAACCTGTTCCTTAAAACACTAGTGCTTAGGAAATCTATTGGAGGCAGAAGCAGTCAAGGGTAGCTTAGGGTTAGTGTTAGGTTTAGGGTGAGGGTTAGGGTATGGCTTAGGGTACGGGTTCAGGGAGGGGTTCGGGTAGGGCGTAGGGTATGGGTTAGGGTTAGGGTTAGGGTTAGTGTTAGGGTTAGGGCTCGGTTTAGGGTACGGGTTAGGATTAGGGTACGCGTTAGGGTTAGGGTAGGGGTTAGGGTTAGGGTACGCGATAGGGTGAGGGTAGTTATTAAACCTATCACACTCTCTAGATACCCCTTAGCACATAAAGGAATATTATTTGGGGGTCCATCCATGGAGAAGAGTTTAGACACGAGGAGAAGATAAGGAACACACCCATTATCAAGAAATCACATTAGGATTCTCTTTTTAACATGTTCCTTAAAACACTAGTGCTTAGGAAATCTATTGGAGGCAGAAGCCGTCAAGGGTAGCTTAGGGTTAGGGTTAGGGTTAGGGTGAGGGTTAGGGTACGGCTTAGGGCACTGGTTCGGGGATGTGTTCGGGTAGGGCGTAGGGTATGGGTTAGGGTTAGGGTTAGGGTTAGTGTTAGGGTTAGGGCTCGGTTTAGGGTACGGGTTAGGATTAGGGTACGTGTTAGGGTTAGTGTACGCGTTAGGGTGAGGGTAGTTATTAAACCTATACCACTCTCTAGATACCCCTTAGCACGTACAGGAATATTATTGGGGGTCCAGCCATGGAGAAGAGTTTAGACCCTAGGAGAAGATAAGGAACACACCCATTATCACGAAATCACATTAGGAATCTCTTTTTAACCTGTTCCTTAAAACACTAGTGCTTAGGAAATCTATTGGAGGCAGAAGCAGTCAAGGGTAGCTTAGGGTTAGTGTTAGGGTTAGGGTGAGGGTTAGGGTATGGCTTAGGGTACGGGTTCGGGGAGGGGTTCGGGTAGGGCGTAGGGTATGGGTTAGGGTTAGGGTTAGGGTTAGTGTTAGGGTTAGGGCTCGGTTTAGGGTATGGGTTAGGATTAGGGTACTCGTTAGGGTTAGGTTAGCGGTTAGGGTTAGGTTACGCGTTAGGGTGAGGGTAGTTATTAAACCTATCCCACTCTCTAGATACCCCTTAGCACGTAAAGGAATATTATTTGGGGGTCCAGCCATGGAGAAGAGTTTAGACACTAGGAGAAGATAAGGAACACACCCATTATCACGAAATCACATTAGGATTCTCTTTTTAACCTGTTCCTTAAAACACTAGTGCTTAGGAAATCTATTGGAGGCAGAAGCAGTCAAGGGTAGCTTAGGGTTAGGGTTAGGGTTAGGGTGAGGGTTAGGGTACGGCTTAGGGTACGGGTTCGGGAAGGGGTTCGTGTACGGCGTAGGGTATGGGTTAGGGTTAGGGTTATTGTTAGTGTTAGGGTTAGGTCTCGGTTTATGGTATGGTTTAGGATTAGGGTATGCGTTAGGGTTAGGGTAGGGGTTAGGGTTAGGGTACGCGTTAGGGTGAGAGTAGTTATTAAACCTATCCCACTCTCTAGATACCCCTTAGGACGTAAAAGAATATTATTTGGTGGCCCAGCCATGGAGAAGAGTTTAGACACCAAGATAAGATAAGGAACACACCCATTATCAAGAAGTCACATTAGGATTCTCTTTTGAACCTGTTTTTTAAAACACTACTGTTTAGGAAATCTATTGCAGGCAGAAGCAGTCAAGGGTAGCTTAGCATTAGGGTTAGGGTTAGGGTACGGCTTAGGGTACGGGTTAGGTGAGGGGTTCGGGTAGGACGTAGGGTATGGGTTAGGGTTAGGGTTAGGGTTAGTGTTAGGGTTAGGGCTCGGTTTAGGGTACGGTTTAGGATTAGTGTATGCGTTAGTGTTACGGTAGGGGTTAGGGCTAGGGTACGCATTAGGGTTAGGGTAGTTATTAAACCTATCCCACTCTGTAGATACCCCTTAGCACGTAAAGGAATATTATTTTGGGGTCCAGCCATGGAGAAGAGTTTCGACACTAGGATAAGATAAAGATCACACCCATTATAAAGAAATCACATTAGGATTCTCTTTTTAACCTATTCCTTAAAACACTAGTGCTGAGGAAATCTATTGGAGGCAGAAGCAGTCAAGGGTAGCTTAGGGTTAGGGTTAGGGTTAGGGTGAGGGTTAGGGTACCGCTTAGGGCACGGGTTCGGGGAGGGGTTCGGGTAGGGCGTAGGGTATGGGTTAGGGTTAGGGTTAGTGTTAGGGTTAGGGCTCGCTTTAGGGTACGGGTTAGGATTAGGGTACGTGTTAGGGTTAGTGTACGTGTTAGGGTGAGGGTAGTTATTAAACCTATTCCACTCTCTAGATACCCCTTAGCACGTACAGGAATATTATTGGGGGTCCAGCCATGGAGAAGAGTTTAGACACTAGGAGAAGATAAGGAACACACCCATTATCACGAAATCACATTAGGATTCTCTTTTTAACCTGTTCCTTAAAACACTAGTGCTTAGGAAATCTATTGGAGGCAGAAGCAGTCAAGGGTAGCTTAGGGTTAGTGTTAGGGTTAGGGTGAGGGTTAAGGTATGGCTTAGGGTACGGGTACAGGGAGGGGTTCGTGTAGGGCGTAGGGTATGGGTTAGGGTTAGGGTTAGGGTTAGTGTTAGGGTTAGGGCTCGGTTTAGGGTACGGGTTAGGATTAGGGTACGCGTTAGGGTTAGGGTAGGGGTTAGGGTTAGGGTACGCGTTAGGGTGGGGGTAGTTATTAAACCTATCACACTCTCTAGATACCCCTTAGCACGTAAAGGAATATTATTTGGGGGTCCAGCCATGGAGAAGAGTTTAGACACGAGGAGAAGATAAGGAACACACCCATTATCAATAAATCACATTAGAATTCTCTTTTTAACCTGTTCCTTAAATCACTAGTGCTTAGGAAATCTTTTGGAGGCAGAAGCCGTCAAGGGTAGCTTAGGGTTAGGGTTAGGGTTAGGGTGAGGGTTAGGGTACGGCTTAGGGTACGGGTTCGGGGAGGGGTTCGGGTAGGGCGTAGGGTATGGGTTAGGGTTAGGGTTAGAGTTAGTGTTAGGGTTAGGGCTCGGTTTAGGATATGGGTTAGGATAAGTTTACGCGTTAGGGTTAGGGTAGGGGTTAGTGTTAGGGTACGCGTTAGGGTGAGGGTAGTTATTAAACCTATCCCACTCTCTAGATACCCCTTAGCACGTAAAGGAATATTATTTGGGGGTCCAGCCATGGAGAAGAGTTTAGACACTAGGAGAAGATAAGGAACACACCCATTATCACGAAATCACATTAGGATTCTCTTTTTAACCTGTTCCTTAAAACACTAGTGCTTAGGAAATCTATTGGAGGCAGAAGCAGTCAAGGGTAGCTTAGGGTTAGGGTTAGGGTTAGGGTGAGGGTTAGGGTATGGCTTAGGGTACGGGTTCGGGGAGGGGTTCGGGTAGGGCGTAGGGTATGTGTTAGGGTTATGGTTAGGGTTAGTGTTAGGGTTAGGGCTCGGTTTAGGGTACGGGTTAGGATTAGGGTACGCGTTAGTGTTAGGGTAGGTGTTAGGGTTAGGGTACGCGATAGGGTGAGGTTAGTTATTAAACCTATCCCACTCTCTAGATACCCCTTAGCACGTAAAGGAATATTATTTGGGGGTCCAGCCATGGAGAAGATTTTAGACACTAGGAGAAGATAAGGAACACACCCATTATCAAGAAATCACATTAGGATTCTCTTTTTAACCTGTTCCTTAAAACACTAGTGCTTAGGAAATCTATTGGAGGCAGAAGCAGTCAAGGGTAGCTTAGGGTTAGGGTTAGGGTTAGGGTGAGGGTTAGGGTATGGCTTAGGGTACGGGTTCGGGGAGGGGTTCCGGTAGGGCCTAGGGTATGGGTTAGGGTTAGGGTTAGGGTTAGTGTTAGGGTTAGGGCTCGGTTTAGGGTACGGGTTAGGATTAGGGTACGCGTTAGGGTTAGGGTAGGGGTTAGGGTTAGGGTACGCGTTAGGGTGGGGGTAGTTATTAAACCTATCACACTCTCTAGATACCCCTTAGCACGTAAAGGAATATTATTTGGGGGTCCAGCCATGGAGAAGAGTTTAGACACGAGGAGAAGATAAGGAACACACCCATTATCAAGAAATCACATTAGGATTCTCTTTTTAACCTGTTCCTTAAAACACTAGTGCTTAGGAAATCTATTGGAGGCAGAAGCAGTCAAGAGTAGCTTAGGGTTAGGGTTAGGGTTAGGGTGAGGGCTAGGGTATGGCTTAGGGTACGGGTTCGGGGAGGGGTTCGGGTAGGGCATAGGGTATTGGTTAGGGTTAGGGTTAGGGTTAGTGTTAGGGTTAGGGCTCGGTTTAGGATACGGGTTAGGATTAGGGAACACGTTAGGGTTAGGGTAGGGGTTAGGGTTAGGGTACGTGTTAGGGTGAGGGTAGTTATTAAACCTATCACACTCTCTAGATACCCCTTAGCACATAAAGGAATATTATTTGGGGGTCCAGCCATGGAGAAGAGTTTAGACACGAGGAGAAGATAAGGAACACACCCATTATCAAGAAATCACATTAGGATTCTCTTTTTAACCTGTTCCTTAAAACACTAGTGCTTAGGAAATCTATTGGAGGCAGAAGCCGTCAAGGGTGGCTTAGGTTTAGGGTTAGGGTTAGGGTGAGGGTTAGGGTAAGGCTTAGGGTACGGGTTCGGGGAGGGGTTCGGGTAGGGCGTAGGGTATGGGTTAGGGTTAGGGTTAGGGCTAGGGTTAGGGTTAGGGCTCGGTTTAGGGTACGGGTTAGGATTAGGGTACGCGTTAGTGTTAGGGTAGGGGTTAGGGTTAGGGTACGCGTTAGGGTGAGGGTAGTTATTAAACCTATCCCACTCTCTAGATACCCCTTAGCACTTAAAGGAATATTATTTGGGGGTCCAGCCATGGAGAAGAGTTTAGACACGAGGAGAATATAAGGAACACACCCATTATCAAGAAATCACATTAGGATTCTCTTTTTAACCTGTTCCTTAAAACACTAGTGCTTAGGAAATCTATTGGAGGCAGAAGCAGTCAAGGGCAGCTTAGGGTTAGGGTTAGGGTTAGGCTGAGGGTTAGGGTATGGCTTAGGGTACGGGTTCGGGGAGGGGTTCGGGTAGGGCGTAGGGTATGGGTTAGGGTTAGGGTTAGGGTTAGTGTTAGGTTTAGGGCTCGGTTTAGGGTACGGGTTAGGAGTAGGGTACGCGTTAGTGTTAGGGTAGGTGTTAGGGTTAGGGTACGCGATAGGGTGAGGTTAGTTATTAAACCTATCCCACTCTCTAGATACCCGTTAGCACGTAAAGGAATATTATTTGGGGGTCCAGCCATGGAGAAGAGTTTAGACAATAGGAGAAGATAAGGAACACACCCATTATCAAGAAATCACATTAGGATTCTCTTTTTAACCTGTTCCTTAAAACACTAGTGCTTAGGAAATCTATTGGAGGCAGAAGCAGTCAAGGGTAGCTTAGGGTTAGGGTTAGGGTTAGGGTGAGGGTTAGGGTATGGCTTAGGGTACGGGTTCGGGGAGGGGTTCGGGTAGTGCGTAGGGTATGGGTTAGGATTAGCGTTAGGGTTAGTGTTAGGGTTAGGGCTCGGTTTAGGGTACGGGTTAGGATTAGGGTACGTGTTAGGGTTAGGGTAGGGGTTAGGGTTAGGGTACGCGTTAGGGTGGGTGTAGTTATTAAACCTATCACACTCTCTAGATACCCCTTAGCACGTAAAGGAATATTATTTGGGGGTCCAGCCATGGAGAAGAGTTTAGACACGAGGAGAGGATAAGGAACACACCCATTATCAAGAAATCACATTAGGATTCTCTTTTTAACCAGTTCCTTAAAATACTAGTGCTTAGGAAATCTATTGGAGGCAGAAGCCGTCAAGGGTGGCTTAGGTTTAGGGTTAGGGTTAGGGTGAGGGTTAGGGTAAGGCTTAGGGTACGGGTTCGGGGAGGGGTTCGGGTAGGGCGTAGGGTATGGGTTAGGGTTAGGGTTAGGGCTAGGGTTAGGGTTAGGGATCGGTTTAGGGTACGGGTTAGGATTAGGGTACGCGTTAGTGTTAGGGTAGGGGTTAGGGTTAGGGTACGCGTTAGGGTGAGGGTAGTTATTAAACCTATCCCACTCTCTAGATACCCCTTAGCACTTAAAGGAATATTATTTGGGGGTCCAGCCATGGAGAAGAGTTTAGACACGAGGAGAATATAAGGAACACACCCATTATCAAGAAATCACATTAGGATTCTCTTTTTAACCTGTTCCTTAAAACACTAGTGCTTAGGAAATCTATTGGAGGCAGAAGCAGTCAAGGGCAGCTTAGGGTTAGGGTTAGTGTTAGGCTGAGGGTTAGGGTATGGCTTAGGGTACGGGTTCGGGGAGGGGTTCGGGTAGGGCGTAGGGTATGGGTTAGGGTTAGGGTTAGGGTTAGTGTTAGGTTTAGGGCTCGGTTTAGGGTACGGGTTAGGAGTAGGGTACGCGTTAGTGTTAGGGTAGGTGTTAGGGTTAGGGTACGCGATAGGGTGAGGTTAGTTATTAAACCTATCCCACTCTCTAGATACCCGTTAGCACGTAAAGGAATATTATTTGGGGGTCCAGCCATGGAGAAGAGTTTAGACAATAGGAGAAGATAAGGAACACACCCATTATCAAGAAATCACATTAGGATTCTCTTTTTAACCTGTTCCTTAAAACACTAGTGCTTAGGAAATCTATTGGAGGCAGAAGCAGTCAAGGGTAGCTTAGGGTTAGGGTTAGGGTTAGGGTGAGGGTTAGGGTATGGCTTAGGGTACGGGTTCGGGGAGGGGTTCGGGTAGTGCGTAGGGTATGGGTTAGGATTAGCGTTAGGGTTAGTGTTAGGGTTAGGGCTCGGTTTAGGGTACGGGTTAGGATTAGGGTACGTGTTAGGGTTAGGGTAGGGGTTAGGGTTAGGGTACGCGTTAGGGTGGGTGTAGTTATTAAACCTATCACACTCTCTAGATACCCCTTAGCACGTAAAGGAATATTATTTGGGGGTCCAGCCATGGAGAAGAGTTTAGACACGAGGAGAGGATAAGGAACACACCCATTATCAAGAAATCACATTAGGATTCTCTTTTTAACCAGTTCCTTAAAATACTAGTGCTTAGGAAATCTATTGGAGGCAGAAGCCGTCAAGGGTAGCTTAGGGTTAGGGTTAGGGTTAGGGTGAGGGTTAGGGTACGGCTTACGATAAGGTTTCGGGGAGGGGTTCGGGTAGGGCGTAGGGTATGGGTTAGGGTTAGGTTTAGGGCTAGTGTTAGGGTTAGGGCTTGGTTTAGGGTACGGGTTAGGATTAGGGTATGCGTTAGGGTTAGGGTAGGGGTTAGGGTTAGGGTACGCGTTAGGGTGAGGGTAGTTATTAAACCTATCCCACTCTCTAGATACCCCTTAGCACGTAAAGGAATATTATTTGGGGGTCCAGCCATGGAGAAGAGTTTAGACACGAGGAGAAGATAAGGAACACACCCATTATCAATAAATCACATTAGAATTCTCTTTTTAACCTGTTCCTTAAATCACTAGTGCTTAGGAAATCTTTTGGAGGCAGAAGCCGTCAAGGGTAGCTTAGGGTTAGGGTTAGGGTTAGGGTGAGGGTTAGGGTACGGCTTAGGGTACGGGTTCGGGGAGGGGTTCGGGTAGGGCGTAGGGTATGGGTTAGGGTTAGGGTTAGAGTTAGTGTTAGGGTTAGGGCTCGGTTTAGGATATGGGTTAGGATAAGTTTACGCGTTAGGGTTAGGGTAGGGGTTAGTGTTAGGGTACGCGTTAGGGTGAGGGTAGTTATTAAACCTATCCCACTCTCTAGATACCCCTTAGCACGTAAAGGAATATTATTTGGGGGTCCAGCCATGGAGAAGAGTTTAGACACTAGGAGAAGATAAGGAACACACCCATTATCACGAAATCACATTAGGATTCTCTTTTTAACCTGTTCCTTAAAACACTAGTGCTTAGGAAATCTATTGGAGGCAGAAGCAGTCAAGGGTAGCTTAGGTTTAGGGTTTGGGTTAGGGTGAGGGCTAGGGTATGGCTTAGGGTACGGGTTCGGGGAGGGGTTCGGGTAGGGCGTAGGGTATGGGTTAGGGTTAGGGTTAGGGTTAGTGTTAGGATTAGGGCTCGGTTTAGGGTACGGGTTAGGATTAGGGTACGCGTTAGGGTTAGGGTAGGGGTTAGGGTTAGGGTACGCGATAGGGTGCGGGTAGTTATTAAACCTATCACACTCTCTAGATACCCCTTAGCACGTAAAGGAATATTATTTGGGGGTCCAGCCATGGAGAAGAGTTTAGACACGAGGAGAAGATAAGGAACACACCCATTATCAATAAATCACATTAGAATTCTCTTTTTAACCTGTTCCTTAAATCACTAGTGCTTAGGAAATCTTTTGGAGGCAGAAGCCGTCAAGGGTAGCTTAGGGTTAGGGTTAGGGTTAGGGTGAGGGTTAGGGTACGGCTTAGGGTACGGGTTCGGGGAGGGGTTCGGGTAGGGCGTAGGGTATGTGTTAGGGTTATGGTTAGGGTTAGTGTTAGGGTTAGGGCTCGGTTTAGGGTACGGGTTAGGATTAGGGTACGCGTTAGTGTTAGGGTAGGTGTTAGGGTTAGGGTACGCGATAGGGTGAGGTTAGTTATTAAACCTATCCCACTCTCTAGATACCCCTTAGCACGTAAAGGAATATTATTTGGGGGTCCAGCCATGGAGAAGATTTTAGACACTAGGAGAAGATAAGGAACACACCCATTATCAAGAAATCACATTAGGATTCTCTTTTTAACCTGTTCCTTAAAACACTAGTGCTTAGGAAATCTATTGGAGGCAGAAGCAGTCAAGGGTAGCTTAGGGTTAGGGTTAGGGTTAGGGTGAGGGTTAGGGTATGGCTTAGGGTACGGGTTCGGGGAGGGGTTCCGGTAGGGCCTAGGGTATGGGTTAGGGTTAGGGTTAGGGTTAGTGTTAGGGTTAGGGCTCGGTTTAGGGTACGGGTTAGGATTAGGGTACGCGTTAGGGTTAGGGTAGGGGTTAGGGTTAGGGTACGCGTTAGGGTGGGGGTAGTTATTAAACCTATCACACTCTCTAGATACCCCTTAGCACGTAAAGGAATATTATTTGGGGGTCCAGCCATGGAGAAGAGTTTAGACACGAGGAGAAGATAAGGAACACACCCATTATCAAGAAATCACATTAGGATTCTCTTTTTAACCTGTTCCTTAAAACACTAGTGCTTAGGAAATCTATTGGAGGCAGAAGCAGTCAAGAGTAGCTTAGGGTTAGGGTTAGGGTTAGGGTGAGGGCTAGGGTATGGCTTAGGGTACGGGTTCGGGGAGGGGTTCGGGTAGGGCATAGGGTATTGGTTAGGGTTAGGGTTAGGGTTAGTGTTAGGGTTAGGGCTCGGTTTAGGATACGGGTTAGGATTAGGGAACACGTTAGGGTTAGGGTAGGGGTTAGGGTTAGGGTACGTGTTAGGGTGAGGGTAGTTATTAAACCTATCACACTCTCTAGATACCCCTTAGCACATAAAGGAATATTATTTGGGGGTCCAGCCATGGAGAAGAGTTTAGACACGAGGAGAAGATAAGGAACACACCCATTATCAAGAAATCACATTAGGATTCTCTTTTTAACCTGTTCCTTGAAACACTAGTGCTTAGGAAATCTATTGGAGGCAGAAGCCGTCAAGGGTGGCTTAGGTTTAGGGTTAGGGTTAGGGTGAGGGTTAGGGTAAGGCTTAGGGTACGGGTTCGGGGAGGGGTTCGGGTAGGGCGTAGGGTATGGGTTAGGGTTAGGGTTAGGGCTAGGGTTAGGGTTAGGGCTCGGTTTAGGGTACGGGTTAGGATTAGGGTACGCGTTAGTGTTAGGGTAGGGGTTAGGGTTAGGGTACGCGTTAGGGTGAGGGTAGTTATTAAACCTATCCCACTCTCTAGATACCCCTTAGCACTTAAAGGAATATTATTTGGGGGTCCAGCCATGGAGAAGAGTTTAGACACGAGGAGAATATAAGGAACACACCCATTATCAAGAAATCACATTAGGATTCTCTTTTTAACCTGTTCCTTAAAACACTAGTGCTTAGGAAATCTATTGGAGGCAGAAGCAGTCAAGGGCAGCTTAGGGTTAGGGTTAGGGTTAGGCTGAGGGTTAGGGTATGGCTTAGGGTACGGGTTCGGGGAGGGGTTCGGGTAGGGCGTAGGGTATGGGTTAGGGTTAGGGTTAGGGTTAGTGTTAGGTTTAGGGCTCGGTTTAGGGTACGGGTTAGGAGTAGGGTACGCGTTAGTGTTAGGGTAGGTGTTAGGGTTAGGGTACGCGATAGGGTGAGGTTAGTTATTAAACCTATCCCACTCTCTAGATACCCGTTAGCACGTAAAGGAATATTATTTGGGGGTCCAGCCATGGAGAAGAGTTTAGACAATAGGAGAAGATAAGGAACACACCCATTATCAAGAAATCACATTAGGATTCTCTTTTTAACCTGTTCCTTAAAACACTAGTGCTTAGGAAATCTATTGGAGGCAGAAGCAGTCAAGGGTAGCTTAGGGTTAGGGTTAGGGTTAGGGTGAGGGTTAGGGTATGGCTTAGGGTACGGGTTCGGGGAGGGGTTCGGGTAGTGCGTAGGGTATGGGTTAGGATTAGCGTTAGGGTTAGTGTTAGGGTTAGGGCTCGGTTTAGGGTACGGGTTAGGATTAGGGTACGTGTTAGGGTTAGGGTAGGGGTTAGGGTTAGGGTACGCGTTAGGGTGGGTGTAGTTATTAAACCTATCACACTCTCTAGATACCCCTTAGCACGTAAAGGAATATTATTTGGGGGTCCAGCCATGGAGAAGAGTTTAGACACGAGGAGAGGATAAGGAACACACCCATTATCAAGAAATCACATTAGGATTCTCTTTTTAACCAGTTCCTTAAAATACTAGTGCTTAGGAAATCTATTGGAGGCAGAAGCCGTCAAGGGTGGCTTAGGTTTAGGGTTAGGGTTAGGGTGAGGGTTAGGGTAAGGCTTAGGGTACGGGTTCGGGGAGGGGTTCGGGTAGGGCGTAGGGTATGGGTTAGGGTTAGGGTTAGGGCTAGGGTTAGGGTTAGGGATCGGTTTAGGGTACGGGTTAGGATTAGGGTACGCGTTAGTGTTAGGGTAGGGGTTAGGGTTAGGGTACGCGTTAGGGTGAGGGTAGTTATTAAACCTATCCCACTCTCTAGATACCCCTTAGCACTTAAAGGAATATTATTTGGGGGTCCAGCCATGGAGAAGAGTTTAGACACGAGGAGAATATAAGGAACACACCCATTATCAAGAAATCACATTAGGATTCTCTTTTTAACCTGTTCCTTAAAACACTAGTGCTTAGGAAATCTATTGGAGGCAGAAGCAGTCAAGGGCAGCTTAGGGTTAGGGTTAGTGTTAGGCTGAGGGTTAGGGTATGGCTTAGGGTACGGGTTCGGGGAGGGGTTCGGGTAGGGCGTAGGGTATGGGTTAGGGTTAGGGTTAGGGTTAGTGTTAGGTTTAGGGCTCGGTTTAGGGTACGGGTTAGGAGTAGGGTACGCGTTAGTGTTAGGGTAGGTGTTAGGGTTAGGGTACGCGATAGGGTGAGGTTAGTTATTAAACCTATCCCACTCTCTAGATACCCGTTAGCACGTAAAGGAATATTATTTGGGGGTCCAGCCATGGAGAAGAGTTTAGACACTAGGAGAAGATAAGGAACACACCCATTATCAAGAAATCACATTAGGATTCTCTTTTTAACCTGTTCCTTAAAACACTAGTGCTTAGGAAATCTATTGGAGGCAGAAGCAGTCAAGGGTAGCTTAGGGTTAGGGTTAGGGTTAGGGTGAGGGTTAGGGTATGGCTTAGGGTACGGGTTCGGGGAGGGGTTCGGGTAGTGCGTAGGGTATGGGTTAGGATTAGCGTTAGGGTTAGTGTTAGGGTTAGGGCTCGGTTTAGGGTACGGGTTAGGATTAGGGTACGTGTTAGGGTTAGGGTAGGGGTTAGGGTTAGGGTACGCGTTAGGGTGGGTGTAGTTATTAAACCTATCACACTCTCTAGATACCCCTTAGCACGTAAAGGAATATTATTTGGGGGTCCAGCCATGGAGAAGAGTTTAGACACGAGGAGAGGATAAGGAACACACCCATTATCAAGAAATCACATTAGGATTCTCTTTTTAACCAGTTCCTTAAAATACTAGTGCTTAGGAAATCTATTGGAGGCAGAAGCCGTCAAGGGTAGCTTAGGGTTAGGGTTAGGGTTAGGGTGAGGGTTAGGGTACGGCTTACGATAAGGTTTCGGGGAGGGGTTCGGGTAGGGCGTAGGGTATGGGTTAGGGTTAGGTTTAGGGCTAGTGTTAGGGTTAGGGCTTGGTTTAGGGTACGGGTTAGGATTAGGGTATGCGTTAGGGTTAGGGTAGGGGTTAGGGTTAGGGTACGCGTTAGGGTGAGGGTAGTTATTAAACCTATCCCACTCTCTAGATACCCCTTAGCACGTAAAGGAATATTATTTGGGGGTCCAGCCATGGAGAAGAGTTTAGACACGAGGAGAAGATAAGGAACACACCCATTATCAATAAATCACATTAGAATTCTCTTTTTAACCTGTTCCTTAAATCACTAGTGCTTAGGAAATCTTTTGGAGGCAGAAGCCGTCAAGGGTAGCTTAGGGTTAGGGTTAGGGTTAGGGTGAGGGTTAGGGTACGGCTTAGGGTACGGGTTCGGGGAGGGGTTCGGGTAGGGCGTAGGGTATGGGTTAGGGTTAGGGTTAGAGTTAGTGTTAGGGTTAGGGCTCGGTTTAGGATATGGGTTAGGATAAGTTTACGCGTTAGGGTTAGGGTAGGGGTTAGTGTTAGGGTACGCGTTAGGGTGAGGGTAGTTATTAAACCTATCCCACTCTCTAGATACCCCTTAGCACGTAAAGGAATATTATTTGGGGGTCCAGCCATGGAGAAGAGTTTAGACACTAGGAGAAGATAAGGAACACACCCATTATCACGAAATCACATTAGGATTCTCTTTTTAACCTGTTCCTTAAAACACTAGTGCTTAGGAAATCTATTGGAGGCAGAAGCAGTCAAGGGTAGCTTAGGTTTAGGGTTTGGGTTAGGGTGAGGGCTAGGGTATGGCTTAGGGTACGGGTTCGGGGAGGGGTTCGGGTAGGGCGTAGGGTATGGGTTAGGGTTAGGGTTAGGGTTAGTGTTAGGATTAGGGCTCGGTTTAGGGTACGGGTTAGGATTAGGGTACGCGTTAGGGTTAGGGTAGGGGTTAGGGTTAGGGTACGCGATAGGGTGCGGGTAGTTATTAAACCTATCACACTCTCTAGATACCCCTTAGCACGTAAAGGAATATTATTTGGGGGTCCAGCCATCGAGAAGAGTTTAGACACGAGGAGAAGATAAGGAACACACCCATTATCAAGAAATCACATTAGGATTCTCTTTTTAACCAGTTCCTTAAAACACTAGTGCTTAGGAAATCTATTGGAGGCAGAAGCCGTCAAGGGTAGCTTAGGGTTAGGGTTAGGGTTAGGGTGAGGGTTAGGGTACGGCTTAGGGCACGGGTTCGGTGAGGGGTTCGGGTAGGGCGTAGGGTATGGGTTAGGGTTATGGTTAGGGTTAGTGTTAGGGTTAGGGCTCGGTTTAGGGTACGGGTTAGGATTAGGGTACGCGTTAGTGTTAGGGTAGGTGTTAGGGTTAGGGTACGCGATAGGGTGAGGTTAGTTATTAAACCTATCCCACTCTCTAGATACCCCTTAGCACGTAAAGGAATATTATTTGGGGGTCCAGCCATGGAGAAGAGTTTAGACACTAGGAGAAGATAAGGAACACACCCAATATCAAGAAATCACATTAGGATTCTCTTTTTAACCTGTTCCTTAAAACACTAGTGCTTAGGAAATCTATTGGAGGCAGAAGCAGTCAAGGGCAGCTTAGGGTTAGGGTTAGGGTTAGGCTGAGGGTTAGGGTATGGCTTAGGGTACGGGTTCGGGGAGGGGTTCGGGTAGGGCGTAGGGTATGGGTTAGGGTTAGGGTTAGGGTTAGTGTTAGGTTTAGGGCTCGGTTTAGGGTACGGGTTAGGAGTAGGGTACGCGTTAGTGTTAGGGTAGGTGTTAGGGTTAGGGTACGCGATAGGGTGAGGTTAGTTATTAAACCTATCCCACTCTCTAGATACCCGTTAGCACGTAAAGGAATATTATTTGGGGGTCCAGCCATGGAGAAGAGTTTAGACAATAGGAGAAGATAAGGAACACACCCATTATCAAGAAATCACATTAGGATTCTCTTTTTAACCTGTTCCTTAAAACACTAGTGCTTAGGAAATCTATTGGAGGCAGAAGCAGTCAAGGGTAGCTTAGGGTTAGGGTTAGGGTTAGGGTGAGGGTTAGGGTATGGCTTAGGGTACGGGTTCAGGGAGGGGTTCGGGTAGTGCGTAGGGTATGGGTTAGGATTAGCGTTAGGGTTAGTGTTAGGGTTAGGGCTCGGTTTAGGGTACGGGTTAGGATTAGGGTACGTGTTAGGGTTAGGGTAGGGGTTAGGGTTAGGGTACGCGTTAGGGTGGGTGTAGTTATTAAACCTATCACACTCTCTAGATACCCCTTAGCACGTAAAGGAATATTATTTGGGGGTCCAGCCATGGAGAAGAGTTTAGACACGAGGAGAGGATAAGGAACACACCCATTATCAAGAAATCACATTAGGATTCTCTTTTTAACCAGTTCCTTAAAATACTAGTGCTTAGGAAATCTATTGGAGGCAGAAGCCGTCAAGGGTAGCTTAGGGTTAGGGTTAGGGTTAGGGTGAGGGTTAGGGTACGGCTTAGGGTACGGGTTTGGGAAGGGGTTCGTGTACGGCGTAGGGTATGGGTTAGGGTTAGGGTTATTGTTAGTGTTAGGGTTAGGTCTCGGTTTATGGTATGGTTTAGGATTAGGGTATGCGTTAGGGTTAGGGTAGGGGTTAGGGTTAGGGTACGCGTTAGGGTGAGAGTAGTTATTAAACCTATCCCACTCTCTAGATACCCCTTAGGACGTAAAAGAATATTATTTGGTGGCCCAGCCATGGAGAAGAGTTTAGACACCAAGATAAGATAAGGAACACACCCATTATCAAGAAGTCACATTAGGATTCTCTTTTGAACCTGTTTTTTAAAACACTACTGTTTAGGAAATCTATTGCAGGCAGAAGCAGTCAAGGGTAGCTTAGCATTAGGGTTAGGGTTAGGGTACGGCTTAGGGTACGGGTTAGGTGAGGGGTTCGGGTAGGACGTAGGGTATGGGTTAGGGTTAGGGTTAGGGTTAGTGTTAGGGTTAGGGCTCGGTTTAGGGTACGGTTTAGGATTAGTGTATGCGTTAGTGTTACGGTAGGGGTTAGGGCTAGGGTACGCATTAGGGTTAGGGTAGTTATTAAACCTATCCCACTCTGTAGATACCCCTTAGCACGTAAAGGAATATTATTTTGGGGTCCAGCCATGGAGAAGAGTTTCGACACTAGGATAAGATAAAGATCACACCCATTATAAAGAAATCACATTAGGATTCTCTTTTTAACCTATTCCTTAAAACACTAGTGCTGAGGAAATCTATTGGAGGCAGAAGCAGTCAAGGGTAGCTTAGGGTTAGGGTTAGGGTTAGGGTGAGGGTTAGGGTACCGCTTAGGGCACGGGTTCGGGGAGGGGTTCGGGTAGGGCGTAGGGTATGGGTTAGGGTTAGGGTTAGTGTTAGGGTTAGGGCTCGCTTTAGGGTACGGGTTAGGATTAGGGTACGTGTTAGGGTTAGTGTACGTGTTAGGGTGAGGGTAGTTATTAAACCTATTCCACTCTCTAGATACCCCTTAGCACGTACAGGAATATTATTGGGGGTCCAGCCATGGAGAAGAGTTTAGACACTAGGAGAAGATAAGGAACACACCCATTATCACGAAATCACATTAGGATTCTCTTTTTAACCTGTTCCTTAAAACACTAGTGCTTAGGAAATCTATTGGAGGCAGAAGCAGTCAAGGGTAGCTTAGGGTTAGTGTTAGGGTTAGGGTGAGGGTTAAGGTATGGCTTAGGGTACGGGTACAGGGAGGGGTTCGTGTAGGGCGTAGGGTATGGGTTAGGGTTAGGGTTAGGGTTAGTGTTAGGGTTAGGGCTCGGTTTAGGGTACGGGTTAGGATTAGGGTACGCGTTAGGGTTAGGGTAGGGGTTAGGGTTAGGGTACGCGTTAGGGTGGGGGTAGTTATTAAACCTATCACACTCTCTAGATACCCCTTAGCACGTAAAGGAATATTATTTGGGGGTCCAGCCATGGAGAAGAGTTTAGACACGAGGAGAAGATAAGGAACACACCCATTATCAATAAATCACATTAGAATTCTCTTTTTAACCTGTTCCTTAAATCACTAGTGCTTAGGAAATCTTTTGGAGGCAGAAGCCGTCAAGGGTAGCTTAGGGTTAGGGTTAGGGTTAGGGTGAGGGTTAGGGTACGGCTTAGGGTACGGGTTCGGGGAGGGGTTCGGGTAGGGCGTAGGGTATGGGTTAGGTTTAGGGTTAGAGTTAGTGTTAGGGTTAGGGCTCGGTTTAGGATATGGGTTAGGATAAGTTTACGCGTTAGGGTTAGGGTAGGGGTTAGTGTTAGGGTACGCGTTAGGGTGAGGGTAGTTATTAAACCTATCCCACTCTCTAGATACCCCTTAGCACGTAAAGGAATATTATTTGGGGGTCCAGCCATGGAGAAGAGTTTAGACACTAGGAGAAGATAAGGAACACACCCATTATCACGAAATCACATTAGGATTCTCTTTTTAACCTGTTCCTTAAAACACTAGTGCTTAGGAAATCTATTGGAGGCAGAAGCAGTCAAGGGTAGCTTAGGGTTAGGGTTAGGGTTAGGGTGAGGGTTAGGGTATGGCTTAGGGTACGGGTTCGGGGAGGGGTTCGGGTAGGGCGTAGGGTATGTGTTAGGGTTATGGTTAGGGTTAGTGTTAGGGTTAGGGCTCGGTTTAGGGTACGGGTTAGGATTAGGGTACGCGTTAGTGTTAGGGTAGGTGTTAGGGTTAGGGTACGCGATAGGGTGAGGTTAGTTATTAAACCTATCCCACTCTCTAGATACCCCTTAGCACGTAAAGGAATATTATTTGGGGGTCCAGCCATGGAGAAGATTTTAGACACTAGGAGAAGATAAGGAACACACCCATTATCAAGAAATCACATTAGGATTCTCTTTTTAACCTGTTCCTTAAAACACTAGTGCTTAGGAAATCTATTGGAGGCAGAAGCAGTCAAGGGTAGCTTAGGGTTAGGGTTAGGGTGAGGGTTAGGGTATGGCTTAGGGTACGGGTTCGGGGAGGGGTTCCGGTAGGGCCTAGGGTATGGGTTAGGGTTAGGGTTAGGGTTAGTGTTAGGGTTAGGGCTCGGTTTAGGGTACGGGTTAGGATTAGGGTACGCGTTAGGGTTAGGGTAGGGGTTAGGGTTAGGGTACGCGTTAGGGTGGGGGTAGTTATTAAACCTATCACACTCTCTAGATACCCCTTAGCACGTAAAGGAATATTATTTGGGGGTCCAGCCATGGAGAAGAGTTTAGACACGAGGAGAAGATAAGGAACACACCCATTATCAAGAAATCACATTAGGATTCTCTTTTTAACCTGTTCCTTAAAACACTAGTGCTTAGGAAATCTATTGGAGGCAGAAGCAGTCAACAGTAGCTTAGGGTTAGGGTTAGGGTTAGGGTGAGGGCTAGGGTATGGCTTAGGGTACGGGTTCGGGGAGGGGTTCGGGTAGGGCATAGGGTATTGGTTTGGGTTAGGGTTAGGGTTAGTGTTAGGGTTAGGGCTCGGTTTAGGATACGGGTTAGGATTAGGGAACACGTTAGGGTTAGGGTAGGGGTTAGGGTTAGGGTACGTGTTAGGGTGAGGGTAGTTATTAAACCTATCACACTCTCTAGATACCCCTTAGCACATAAAGGAATATTATTTGGGGGTCCAGCCATGGAGAAGAGTTTAGACACGAGGAGAAGATAAGGAACACACCCATTATCAAGAAATCACATTAGGATTCTCTTTTTAACCTGTTCCTTAAAACACTAGTGCTTAGGAAATCTATTGGAGGCAGAAGCCGTCAAGGGTGGCTTAGGTTTAGGGTTAGGGTTAGGGTGAGGGTTAGGGTAAGGCTTAGGGTACGGGTTCGGGGAGGGGTTCGGGTAGGGCGTAGGGTATGGGTTAGGGTTAGGGTTAGGGCTAGGGTTAGGGTTAGGGCTCGGTTTAGGGTACGGGTTAGGATTAGGGTACGCGTTAGTGTTAGGGTAGGGGTTAGGGTTAGGGTACGCGTTAGGGTGAGGGTAGTTATTAAACCTATCCCACTCTCTAGATACCCCTTAGCACTTAAAGGAATATTATTTGGGGGTCCAGCCATGGAGAAGAGTTTAGACACGAGGAGAATATAAGGAACACACCCATTATCAAGAAATCACATTAGGATTCTCTTTTTAACCTGTTCCTTAAAACACTAGTGCTTAGGAAATCTATTGGAGGCAGAAGCAGTCAAGGGCAGCTTAGGGTTAGGGTTAGGGTTAGGCTGAGGGTTAGGGTATGGCTTAGGGTACGGGTTCGGGGAGGGGTTCGGGTAGGGCGTAGGGTATGGGTTAGGGTTAGGGTTAGGGTTAGTGTTAGGTTTAGGGCTCGGTTTAGGGTACGGGTTAGGAGTAGGGTACGCGTTAGTGTTAGGGTAGGTGTTAGGGTTAGGGTACGCGATAGGGTGAGGTTAGTTATTAAACCTATCCCACTCTCTAGATACCCGTTAGCACGTAAAGGAATATTATTTGGGGGTCCAGCCATGGAGAAGAGTTTAGACAATAGGAGAAGATAAGGAACACACCCATTATCAAGAAATCACATTAGGATTCTCTTTTTAACCTGTTCCTTAAAACACTAGTGCTTAGGAAATCTATTGGAGGCAGAAGCAGTCAAGGGTAGCTTAGGGTTAGGGTTAGGGTTAGGGTGAGGGTTAGGGTATGGCTTAGGGTACGGGTTCGGGGAGGGGTTCGGGTAGTGCGTAGGGTATGGGTTAGGATTAGCGTTAGGGTTAGTGTTAGGGTTAGGGCTCGGTTTAGGGTACGGGTTAGGATTAGGGTACGTGTTAGGGTTAGGGTAGGGGTTAGGGTTAGGGTACGCGTTAGGGTGGGTGTAGTTATTAAACCTATCACACTCTCTAGATACCCCTTAGCACGTAAAGGAATATTATTTGGGGGTCCAGCCATGGAGAAGAGTTTAGACACGAGGAGAGGATAAGGAACACACCCATTATCAAGAAATCACATTAGGATTCTCTTTTTAACCAGTTCCTTAAAATACTAGTGCTTAGGAAATCTATTGGAGGCAGAAGCCGTCAAGGGTGGCTTAGGTTTAGGGTTAGGGTTAGGGTGAGGGTTAGGGTAAGGCTTAGGGTACGGGTTCGGGGAGGGGTTCGGGTAGGGCGTAGGGTATGGGTTAGGGTTAGGGTTAGGGCTAGGGTTAGGGTTAGGGATCGGTTTAGGGTACGGGTTAGGATTAGGGTACGCGTTAGTGTTAGGGTAGGGGTTAGGGTTAGGGTACGCGTTAGGGTGAGGGTAGTTATTAAACCTATCCCACTCTCTAGATACCCCTTAGCACTTAAAGGAATATTATTTGGGGGTCCAGCCATGGAGAAGAGTTTAGACACGAGGAGAATATAAGGAACACACCCATTATCAAGAAATCACATTAGGATTCTCTTTTTAACCTGTTCCTTAAAACACTAGTGCTTAGGAAATCTATTGGAGGCAGAAGCAGTCAAGGGCAGCTTAGGGTTAGGGTTAGTGTTAGGCTGAGGGTTAGGGTATGGCTTAGGGTACGGGTTCGGGGAGGGGTTCGGGTAGGGCGTAGGGTATGGGTTAGGGTTAGGGTTAGGGTTAGTGTTAGGTTTAGGGCTCGGTTTAGGGTACGGGTTAGGAGTAGGGTACGCGTTAGTGTTAGGGTAGGTGTTAGGGTTAGGGTACGCGATAGGGTGAGGTTAGTTATTAAACCTATCCCACTCTCTAGATACCCGTTAGCACGTAAAGGAATATTATTTGGGGGTCCAGCCATGGAGAAGAGTTTAGACAATAGGAGAAGATAAGGAACACACCCATTATCAAGAAATCACATTAGGATTCTCTTTTTAACCTGTTCCTTAAAACACTAGTGCTTAGGAAATCTATTGGAGGCAGAAGCAGTCAAGGGTAGCTTAGGGTTAGGGTTAGGGTTAGGGTGAGGGTTAGGGTATGGCTTAGGGTACGGGTTCGGGGAGGGGTTCGGGTAGTGCGTAGGGTATGGGTTAGGATTAGCGTTAGGGTTAGTGTTAGGGTTAGGGCTCGGTTTAGGGTACGGGTTAGGATTAGGGTACGTGTTAGGGTTAGGGTAGGGGTTAGGGTTAGGGTACGCGTTAGGGTGGGTGTAGTTATTAAACCTATCACACTCTCTAGATACCCCTTAGCACGTAAAGGAATATTATTTGGGGGTCCAGCCATGGAGAAGAGTTTAGACACGAGGAGAGGATAAGGAACACACCCATTATCAAGAAATCACATTAGGATTCTCTTTTTAACCAGTTCCTTAAAATACTAGTGCTTAGGAAATCTATTGGAGGCAGAAGCCGTCAAGGGTAGCTTAGGGTTAGGGTTAGGGTTAGGGTGAGGGTTAGGGTACGGCTTACGATAAGGTTTCGGGGAGGGGTTCGGGTAGGGCGTAGGGTATGGGTTAGGGTTAGGTTTAGGGCTAGTGTTAGGGTTAGGGCTTGGTTTAGGGTACGGGTTAGGATTAGGGTATGCGTTAGGGTTAGGGTAGGGGTTAGGGTTAGGGTACGCGTTAGGGTGAGGGTAGTTATTAAACCTATCCCACTCTCTAGATACCCCTTAGCACGTAAAGGAATATTATTTGGGGGTCCAGCCATGGAGAAGAGTTTAGACACGAGGAGAAGATAAGGAACACACCCATTATCAATAAATCACATTAGAATTCTCTTTTTAACCTGTTCCTTAAATCACTAGTGCTTAGGAAATCTTTTGGAGGCAGAAGCCGTCAAGGGTAGCTTAGGGTTAGGGTTAGGGTTAGGGTGAGGGTTAGGGTACGGCTTAGGGTACGGGTTCGGGGAGGGGTTCGGGTAGGGCGTAGGGTATGGGTTAGGGTTAGGGTTAGAGTTAGTGTTAGGGTTAGGGCTCGGTTTAGGATATGGGTTAGGATAAGTTTACGCGTTAGGGTTAGGGTAGGGGTTAGTGTTAGGGTACGCGTTAGGGTGAGGGTAGTTATTAAACCTATCCCACTCTCTAGATACCCCTTAGCACGTAAAGGAATATTATTTGGGGGTCCAGCCATGGAGAAGAGTTTAGACACTAGGAGAAGATAAGGAACACACCCATTATCACGAAATCACATTAGGATTCTCTTTTTAACCTGTTCCTTAAAACACTAGTGCTTAGGAAATCTATTGGAGGCAGAAGCAGTCAAGGGTAGCTTAGGTTTAGGGTTTGGGTTAGGGTGAGGGCTAGGGTATGGCTTAGGGTACGGGTTCGGGGAGGGGTTCGGGTAGGGCGTAGGGTATGGGTTAGGGTTAGGGTTAGGGTTAGTGTTAGGATTAGGGCTCGGTTTAGGGTACGGGTTAGGATTAGGGTACGCGTTAGGGTTAGGGTAGGGGTTAGGGTTAGGGTACGCGATAGGGTGCGGGTAGTTATTAAACCTATCACACTCTCTAGATACCCCTTAGCACGTAAAGGAATATTATTTGGGGGTCCAGCCATCGAGAAGAGTTTAGACACGAGGAGAAGATAAGGAACACACCCATTATCAAGAAATCACATTAGGATTCTCTTTTTAACCAGTTCCTTAAAACACTAGTGCTTAGGAAATCTATTGGAGGCAGAAGCCGTCAAGGGTAGCTTAGGGTTAGGGTTAGGGTTAGGGTGAGGGTTAGGGTACGGCTTAGGGCACGGGTTCGGTGAGGGGTTCGGGTAGGGCGTAGGGTATGGGTTAGGGTTATGGTTAGGGTTAGTGTTAGGGTTAGGGCTCGGTTTAGGGTACGGGTTAGGATTAGGGTACGCGTTAGTGTTAGGGTAGGTGTTAGGGTTAGGGTACGCGATAGGGTGAGGTTAGTTATTAAACCTATCCCACTCTCTAGATACCCCTTAGCACGTAAAGGAATATTATTTGGGGGTCCAGCCATGGAGAAGAGTTTAGACACTAGGAGAAGATAAGGAACACACCCAATATCAAGAAATCACATTAGGATTCTCTTTTTAACCTGTTCCTTAAAACACTAGTGCTTAGGAAATCTATTGGAGGCAGAAGCAGTCAAGGGCAGCTTAGGGTTAGGGTTAGGGTTAGGCTGAGGGTTAGGGTATGGCTTAGGGTACGGGTTCGGGGAGGGGTTCGGGTAGGGCGTAGGGTATGGGTTAGGGTTAGGGTTAGGGTTAGTGTTAGGTTTAGGGCTCGGTTTAGGGTACGGGTTAGGAGTAGGGTACGCGTTAGTGTTAGGGTAGGTGTTAGGGTTAGGGTACGCGATAGGGTGAGGTTAGTTATTAAACCTATCCCACTCTCTAGATACCCGTTAGCACGTAAAGGAATATTATTTGGGGGTCCAGCCATGGAGAAGAGTTTAGACAATAGGAGAAGATAAGGAACACACCCATTATCAAGAAATCACATTAGGATTCTCTTTTTAACCTGTTCCTTAAAACACTAGTGCTTAGGAAATCTATTGGAGGCAGAAGCAGTCAAGGGTAGCTTAGGGTTAGGGTTAGGGTTAGGGTGAGGGTTAGGGTATGGCTTAGGGTACGGGTTCGGGGAGGGGTTCGGGTAGTGCGTAGGGTATGGGTTAGGATTAGCGTTAGGGTTAGTGTTAGGGTTAGGGCTCGGTTTAGGGTACGGGTTAGGATTAGGGTACGTGTTAGGGTTAGGGTAGGGGTTAGGGTTAGGGTACGCGTTAGGGTGGGTGTAGTTATTAAACCTATCACACTCTCTAGATACCCCTTAGCACGTAAAGGAATATTATTTGGGGGTCCAGCCATGGAGAAGAGTTTAGACACGAGGAGAGGATAAGGAACACACCCATTATCAAGAAATCACATTAGGATTCTCTTTTTAACCAGTTCCTTAAAATACTAGTGCTTAGGAAATCTATTGGAGGCAGAAGCCGTCAAGGGTAGCTTAGGGTTAGGGTTAGGGTTAGGGTGAGGGTTAGGGTACGGCTTACGATAAGGTTTCGGGGAGGGGTTCGGGTAGGGCGTAGGGTATGGGTTAGGGTTAGGTTTAGGGCTAGTGTTAGGGTTAGGGCTCGGTTTAGGGTACGGGTTAGGATTAGGGTATGCGTTAGGGTTAGGGTAGGGGTTAGGGTTAGGGTACGCGTTAGGGTGAGGGTAGTTATTAAACCTATCCCACTCTCTAGATACCCCTTAGCACGTAAAGGAATATTATTTGGGGGTCCAGCCATGGAGAAGAGTTTAGACACGAGGAGAAGATAAGGAACACACCCATTATCAATAAATCACATTAGAATTCTCTTTTTAACCTGTTCCTTAAATCACTAGTGCTTAGGAAATCTTTTGGAGGCAGAAGCCGTCAAGGGTAGCTTAGGGTTAGGGTTAGGGTTAGGGTGAGGGTTAGGGTACGGCTTAGGGTACGGGTTCGGGGAGGGGTTCGGGTAGGGCGTAGGGTATGGGTTAGGGTTAGGGTTAGAGTTATTGTTAGGGTTAGGGCTCGGTTTAGGATATGGGTTAGGATAAGTTTACGCGTTAGGGTTAGGGTAGGGGTTAGTGTTAGGGTACGCGTTAGGGTGAGGGTAGTTATTAAACCTATCCCACTCTCTAGATACCCCTTAGCACGTAAAGGAATATTATTTGGGGGTCCAGCCATGGAGAAGAGTTTAGACACTAGGAGAAGATAAGGAACACACCCATTATCACGAAATCACATTAGGATTCTCTTTTTAACCTGTTCCTTAAAACACTAGTGGTTAGGAAATCTATTGGAGGCAGAAGCAGTCAAGGGTAGCTTAGGGTTAGGGTTAGGGTTAGGGTGAGGGTTAGGGTATGGCTTAGGGTACGGGTTCGGGGAGGGGTTCGGGTAGGGCGTAGGGTATGTGTTAGGGTTATGGTTAGGGTTAGTGTTAGGGTTAGGGCTCGGTTTAGGGTACGGGTTAGGATTAGGGTACGCGTTAGTGTTAGGGTAGGTGTTAGGGTTAGGGTACGCGATAGGGTGAGGTTAGTTATTAAACCTATCCCACTCTCTAGATACCCCTTAGCACGTAAAGGAATATTATTTGGGGGTCCAGCCATGGAGAAGAGTTTAGACACTAGGAGAAGATAAGGAACACACCCATTATCAAGAAATCACATTAGGATTCTCTTTTTAACCTGTTCCTTAAAACAATAGTGCTTAGGAAATCTATTGGAGGCAGAAGCAGTCAAGGGTAGCTTAGGGTTAGGGTTAGGGTTAGGGTGAGGGTTAGGGTATGGCTTAGGGTACGGGTTCGGGGAGGGGTTCCGGTAGGGCCTAGGGTATGGGTTAGGGTTAGGGTTAGGGTTAGTGTTAGGGTTAGGGCTCGGTTTAGGGTACGGGTTAGGATTAGGGTACGCGTTAGGGTTAGGGTAGGGGTTAGGGTTAGGGTACGCGTTAGGGTGGGGGTAGTTATTAAACCTATCACACTCTCTAGATACCCCTTAGCACGTAAAGGAATATTATTTGGGGGTCCAGCCATGGAGAAGAGTTTAGACACGAGGAGAAGATAAGGAACACACCCATTATCAAGAAATCACATTAGGATTCTCTTTTTAACCTGTTCCTTAAAACACTAGTGCTTAGGAAATCTATTGGAGGCAGAAGCAGTCAAGGGTAGCTTAGGGTTAGGGTTAGGGTTAGGGTGAGGGTTAGGGTACGGCTTAGGGTACGGGTTCGGGGAGGGGTTCGGGTAGGGCGTAGGGTATGGGTTAGGGTTAGGGTTAGGGCTAGTGTTAGGGTTAGGGCTCGGTTTAGGGTACGGGTTAGGATTAGGGTACGCGTTAGGGTTAGGGTAGGGGTTAGGGTTAGGGTACGCATTAGGGTGAGGGTAGTTATTAAACCTATCACACTCTCTAGATACCCCTTAGCACGTAAAGGAATATTATTTGGGGGTCCAGCCATGGAGAAGAGTTTAGACACGAGGAGAAGATAAGGAACACACCCATTATCAAGAAATCACATTAGGATTCTCTTTTTAACCTGTTCCTTAAAACACTAGTGCTTAGGAAATCTATTGGAGGCAGAAGCAGTCAAGAGTAGCTTAGGGTTAGGGTTAGGGTTAGGGTGAGGGCTAGGGTATGGCTTAGGGTACGGGTTCGGGGAGGGGTTCGGGTAGGGCATAGGGTATTGGTTAGGGTTAGGGTTAGGGTTAGTGTTAGGGTTAGGGCTCGGTTTAGGATACGGGTTAGGATTAGGGAACACGTTAGGGTTAGGGTAGGGGTTAGGGTTAGGGTACGTGTTAGGGTGAGGGTAGTTATTAAACCTATCACACTCTCTAGATACCCCTTAGCACATAAAGGAATATTATTTGGGGGTCCAGCCATGGAGAAGAGTTTAGACACGAGGAGAAGATAAGGAACACACCCATTATCAAGAAATCACATTAGGATTCTCTTTTTAACCTGTTCCTTAAAACACTAGTGCTTAGGAAATCTATTGGAGGCAGAAGCCGTCAAGGGTGGCTTAGGTTTAGGGTTAGGGTTAGGGTGAGGGTTAGGGTAAGGCTTAGGGTACGGGTTCGGGGAGGGGTTCGGGTAGGGCGTAGGGTATGGGTTAGGGTTAGGGTTAGGGCTAGGGTTAGGGTTAGGGCTCGGTTTAGGGTACGGGTTAGGATTAGGGTACGCGTTAGTGTTAGGGTAGGGGTTAGGGTTAGGGTACGCGTTAGGGTGAGGGTAGTTATTAAACCTATCCCACTCTCTAGATACCCCTTAGCACTTAAAGGAATATTATTTGGGGGTCCAGCCATGGAGAAGAGTTTAGACACGAGGAGAATATAAGGAACACACCCATTATCAAGAAATCACATTAGGATTCTCTTTTTAACCTGTTCCTTAAAACACTAGTGCTTAGGAAATCTATTGGAGGCAGAAGCAGTCAAGGGCAGCTTAGGGTTAGGGTTAGGGTTAGGCTGAGGGTTAGGGTATGGCTTAGGGTACGGGTTCGGGGAGGGGTTCGGGTAGGGCGTAGGGTATGGGTTAGGGTTAGGGTTAGGGTTAGTGTTAGGTTTAGGGCTCGGTTTAGGGTACGGGTTAGGAGTAGGGTACGCGTTAGTGTTAGGGTAGGTGTTAGGGTTAGGGTACGCGATAGGGTGAGGTTAGTTATTAAACCTATCCCACTCTCTAGATACCCGTTAGCACGTAAAGGAATATTATTTGGGGGTCCAGCCATGGAGAAGAGTTTAGACAATAGGAGAAGATAAGGAACACACCCATTATCAAGAAATCACATTGGGATTCTCTTTTTAACCTGTTCCTTAAAACACTAGTGCTTAGGAAATCTATTGGAGGCAGAAGCAGTCAAGGGTAGCTTAGGGTTAGGGTTAGGGTTAGGGTGAGGGTTTAGGGTATGGCTTAGGGTACGGGTTCGGGGAGGGGTTCGGGTAGTGCGTAGGGTATGGGTTAGGATTAGCGTTAGGGTTAGTGTTAGGGTTAGGGCTCGGTTTAGGGTACGGGTTAGGATTAGGGTACGTGTTAGGGTTAGGGTAGGGGTTAGGGTTAGGGTACGCGTTAGGGTGGGTGTAGTTATTAAACCTATCACACTCTCTAGATACCCCTTAGCACGTAAAGGAATATTATTTGGGGGTCCAGCCATGGAGAAGAGTTTAGACACGAGGAGAGGATAAGGAACACACCCATTATCAAGAAATCACATTAGGATTCTCTTTTTAACCAGTTCCTTAAAATACTAGTGCTTAGGAAATCTATTGGAGGCAGAAGCCGTCAAGGGTGGCTTAGGTTTAGGGTTAGGGTTAGGGTGAGGGTTAGGGTAAGGCTTAGGGTACGGGTTCGGGGAGGGGTTCGGGTAGGGCGTAGGGTATGGGTTAGGGTTAGGGTTAGGGCTAGGGTTAGGGTTAGGGATCGGTTTAGGGTACGGGTTAGGATTAGGGTACGCGTTAGTGTTAGGGTAGGGGTTAGGGTTAGGGTACGCGTTAGGGTGAGGGTAGTTATTAAACCTATCCCACTCTCTAGATACCCCTTAGCACTTAAAGGAATATTATTTGGGGGTCCAGCCATGGAGAAGAGTTTAGACACGAGGAGAATATAAGGAACACACCCATTATCAAGAAATCACATTAGGATTCTCTTTTTAACCTGTTCCTTAAAACACTAGTGCTTAGGAAATCTATTGGAGGCAGAAGCAGTCAAGGGCAGCTTAGGGTTAGGGTTAGTGTTAGGCTGAGGGTTAGGGTATGGCTTAGGGTACGGGTTCGGGGAGGGGTTCGGGTAGGGCGTAGGGTATGGGTTAGGGTTAGGGTTAGGGTTAGTGTTAGGTTTAGGGCTCGGTTTAGGGTACGGGTTAGGAGTAGGGTACGCGTTAGTGTTAGGGTAGGTGTTAGGGTTAGGGTACGCGATAGGGTGAGGTTAGTTATTAAACCTATCCCACTCTCTAGATACCCGGTAGCACGTAAAGGAATATTATTTGGGGGTCCAGCCATGGAGAAGAGTTTAGACAATAGGAGAAGATAAGGAACACACCCATTATCAAGAAATCACATTAGGATTCTCTTTTTAACCTGTTCCTTAAAACACTAGTGCTTAGGAAATCTATTGGAGGCAGAAGCAGTCAAGGGTAGCTTAGGGTTAGGGTTAGGGTTAGGGTGAGGGTTAGGGTATGGCTTAGGGTACGGGTTCGGGGAGGGGTTCGGGTAGTGCGTAGGGTATGGGTTAGGATTAGCGTTAGGGTTAGTGTTAGGGTTAGGGCTCGGTTTAGGGTACGGGTTAGGATTAGGGTACGTGTTAGGGTTAGGGTAGGGGTTAGGGTTAGGGTACGCGTTAGGGTGGGTGTAGTTATTAAACCTATCACACTCTCTAGATACCCCTTAGCACGTAAAGGAATATTATTTGGGGGTCCAGCCATGGAGAAGAGTTTAGACACGAGGAGAGGATAAGGAACACACCCATTATCAAGAAATCACATTAGGATTCTCTTTTTAACCAGTTCCTTAAAATACTAGTGCTTAGGAAATCTACTGGAGGCAGAAGCCGTCAAGGGTAGCTTAGGGTTAGGGTTAGGGTTAGGGTGAGGGTTAGGGTACGGCTTACGATAAGGTTTCGGGGAGGGGTTCGGGTAGGGCGTAGGGTATGGGTTAGGGTTAGGTTTAGGGCTAGTGTTAGGGTTAGGGCTCGGTTTAGGGTACGGGTTAGGATTAGGGTATGCATTAGGGTTAGGGTAGGGGTTAGGGTTAGGGTACGCGTTAGGGTGAGGGTAGTTATTAAACCTATCCCACTCTCTAGATACCCCTTAGCACGTAAAGGAATATTATTTGGGGGTCCAGCCATGGAGAAGAGTTTAGACACGAGGAGAAGATAAGGAACACACCCATTATCAATAAATCACATTAGAATTCTCTTTTTAACCTGTTCCTTAAATCACTAGTGCTTAGGAAATCTTTTGGAGGCAGAAGCCGTCAAGGGTAGCTTAGGGTTAGGGTTAGGGTTAGGGTGAGGGTTAGGGTACGGCTTAGGGTACGGGTTCGGGGAGGGGTTCGGGTAGGGCGTAGGGTATGGGTTAGGGTTAGGGTTAGAGTTAGTGTTAGGGTTAGGGCTCGGTTTAGGATATGGGTTAGGATAAGTTTACGCGTTAGGGTTAGGGTAGGGGTTAGTGTTAGGGTACGCGTTAGGGTGAGGGTAGTTATGAAACCTATCCCACTCTCTAGATACCCCTTAGCACGTAAAGGAATATTATTTGGGGGTCCAGCCATGGAGAAGAGTTTAGACACTAGGAGAAGATAAGGAACACACCCATTATCACGAAATCACATTAGGATTCTCTTTTTAACCTGTTCCTTAAAACACTAGTGCTTAGGAAATCTATTGGAGGCAGAAGCAGTCAAGGGTAGCTTAGGTTTAGGGTTTGGGTTAGGGTGAGGGCTAGGGTATGGCTTAGGGTACGGGTTCGGGGAGGGGTTCGGGTAGGGCGTAGGGTATGGGTTAGGGTTAGGGTTAGGGTTAGTGTTAGGATTAGGGCTCGGTTTAGGGTACGGGTTAGGATTAGGGTACGCGTTAGGGTTAGGGTAGGGGTTAGGGTTAGGGTACGCGATAGGGTGCGGGTAGTTATTAAACCTATCACACTCTCTAGATACCCCTTAGCACGTAAAGGAATATTATTTGGGGGTCCAGCCATCGAGAAGAGTTTAGACACGAGGAGAAGATAAGGAACACACCCATTATCAAGAAATCACATTAGGATTCTCTTTTTAACCAGTTCCTTAAAACACTAGTGCTTAGGAAATCTATTGGAGGCAGAAGCCGTCAAGGGTAGCTTAGGGTTAGGGTTAGGGTTAGGGTGAGGGTTAGGGTACGGCTTAGGGCACGGGTTCGGTGAGGGGTTCGGGTAGGGCGTAGGGTATGGGTTAGGGTTATGGTTAGGGTTAGTGTTAGGGTTAGGGCTCGGTTTAGGGTACGGGTTAGGATTAGGGTACGCGTTAGTGTTAGGGTAGGTGTTAGGGTTAGGGTACGCGATAGGGTGAGGTTAGTTATTAAACCTATCCCACTCTCTAGATACCCCTTAGCACGTAAAGGAATATTATTTGGGGGTCCAGCCATGGAGAAGAGTTTAGACACTAGGAGAAGATAAGGAACACACCCATTATCAAGAAATCACATTAGGATTCTCTTTTTAACCTGTTCCTTAAAACACTAGTGCTTAGGAAATCTATTGGAGGCAGAAGCAGTCAAGGGCAGCTTAGGGTTAGGGTTAGGGTTAGGCTGAGGGTTAGGGTATGGCTTAGGGTACGGGTTCGGGGAGGGGTTCGGGTAGGGCGTAGGGTATGGGTTAGGGTTAGGGTTAGGGTTAGTGTTAGGTTTAGGGCTCGGTTTAGGGTACGGGTTAGGAGTAGGGTACGCGTTAGTGTTAGGGTAGGTGTTAGGGTTAGGGTACGCGATAGGGTGAGGTTAGTTATTAAACCTATCCCACTCTCTAGATACCCGTTAGCACGTAAAGGAATATTATTTGGGGGTCCAGCCATGGAGAAGAGTTTAGACAATAGGAGAAGATAAGGAACACACCCATTATCAAGAAATCACATTAGGATTCTCTTTTTAACCTGTTCCTTAAAACACTAGTGCTTAGGAAATCTATTGGAGGCAGAAGCAGTCAAGGGTAGCTTAGGGTTAGGGTTAGGGTTAGGGTGAGGGTTAGGGTATGGCTTAGGGTACGGGTTCGGGGAGGGGTTCGGGTAGTGCGTAGGGTATGGGTTAGGATTAGCGTTAGGGTTAGTGTTAGGGTTAGGGCTCGGTTTAGGGTACGGGTTAGGATTAGGGTACGTGTTAGGGTTAGGGTAGGGGTTAGGGTTAGGGTACGCGTTAGGGTGGGTGTAGTTATTAAACCTATCACACTCTCTAGATACCCCTTAGCACGTAAAGGAATATTATTTGGGGGTCCAGCCATGGAGAAGAGTTTAGACACGAGGAGAGGATAAGGAACACACCCATTATCAAGAAATCACATTAGGATTCTCTTTTTAACCAGTTCCTTAAAATACTAGTGCTAAGAAATCTATTGGAGGCAGAAGCCGTCAAGGGTAGCTTAGGGTTAGGGTTAGGGTTAGGGTGAGGGTTAGGGTACGGCTTACGATAAGGTTTCGGGGAGGGGTTCGGGTAGGGCGTAGGGTATGGGTTAGGGTTAGGTTTAGGGCTAGTGTTAGGGTTAGGGCTCGGTTTAGGGTACGGGTTAGGATTAGGGTATGCGTTAGGGTTAGGGTAGGGGTTAGGGTTAGGGTACGCGTTAGGGTGAGGGTAGTTATTAAACCTATCCCACTCTCTAGATACCCCTTAGCACGTAAAGGAATATTATTTGGGGGTCCAGCCATGGAGAAGAGTTTAGACACGAGGAGAAGATAAGGAACACACCCATTATCAATAAATCACATTAGAATTCTCTTTTTAACCTGTTCCTTAAATCACTAGTGCTTAGGAAATCTTTTGGAGGCAGAAGCCGTCAAGGGTAGCTTAGGGTTAGGGTTATGGTTAGGGTGAGGGTTAGGGTACGGCTTAGGGTACGGGTTCGGGGAGGGGTTCGGGTAGGGCGTAGGGTATGGGTTAGGGTTAGGGTTAGAGTTAGTGTTAGGGTTAGGGCTCGGTTTAGGATATGGGTTAGGATAAGTTTACGCGTTAGGGTTAGGGTAGGGGTTAGTGTTAGGGTACGCGTTAGGGTGAGGGTAGTTATTAAACCTATCCCACTCTCTAGATACCCCTTAGCACGTAAAGGAATATTATTTGGGGGTCCAGCCATGGAGAAGAGTTTAGACACTAGGAGAAGATAAGGAACACACCCATTATCACGAAATCACATTAGGATTCTCTTTTTAACCTGTTCCTTAAAACACTAGTGCTTAGGAAATCTATTGGAGGCAGAAGCAGTCAAGGGTAGCTTAGGTTTAGGGTTTGGGTTAGGGTGAGGGCTAGGGTATGGCTTAGGGTACGGGTTCGGGGAGGGGTTCGGGTAGGGCGTAGGGTATGGGTTAGGGTTAGGGTTAGGGTTAGTGTTAGGATTAGGGTACGCGTTAGGGTTAGGGTAGGGGTTAGGGTTAGGGTACGTGTTAGGGTGAGGGTAGTTATTAAACCTATCACACTCTCTAGATACCCCTTAGCACATAAAGGAATATTATTTGGGGGTCCAGCCATGGAGAAGAGTTTAGACACGAGGAGAAGATAAGGAACACACCCATTATCAAGAAATCACATTAGGATTCTCTTTTTAACCTGTTCCTTAAAACACTAGTGCTTAGGAAATCTATTGGAGGCAGAAGCCGTCAAGGGTAGCTTAGGTTTAGGGTTAGGGTTAGGGTGAGGGTTAGGGTACGGCTTAGGGTACGGGTTCGGGGAGGGGTTCGGGTAGGGCGTAGGGTATGGGTTAGGGTTAGGGTTAGGGCTAGGCTTAGGGTTAGGGCTCGGTTTAGAGTACGGGTTAGGATTAGGGTACGCGTTAGTGTTAGGGTAGGGGTTAGGGTTAGGGTACGCGTTAGGGTGAGGGTAGTTATTAAACCTATCCCACTCTCTAGATACCCCTTAGCACTTAAAGGAATATTATTTGGGGGTCCAGCCATGGAGAAGAGTTTAGACACGAGGAGAATATAAGGAACACACACATTATCAAGAAATCACATTAGGATTCTCTTTTTAACCTGTTCCTTAAAACACTAGTGCTTAGGAAATCTATTGGAGGCAGAAGCAGTCAAGGGTAGCTTAGGGTTAGGGTTAGGGTTAGGGTGAGGGTTAGGGTATGGCTTAGGGTACGGGTTCGGGGAGGGGTTCGGGTAGGGCGTAGGGTATGGGTTAGGGTTAGGGTTAGGGTTAGTGTTAGGTTTAGGGCTCGGTTTAGGGTACGGGTTAGGATTAGGGTACGCGTTAGTGTTAGGGTAGGTGTTAGGGTTAGAGTACGCGTTAGGATGAGGGTAGTTATTAAACCTATCACACTCTCTAGATACCCCTTAGCACGTAAAGGAATATTATTTGGGGGTCCAGCCATGGAGAAGAGTTTAGACACCAGGAGAAGATAAGGAACACACCCATTATCAAGAAATCACATTAGGATTCTCTTTTTAACCTGTTCCTTAAAACACTAGTGCTTAGGAAATCTATTGGAGGCAGAAGCAGTCAAGAGTAGCTTAGGGTTAGGGTTAGGGTTAGGGTGAGGGCTAGGGTATGGCTTAGGGTACGGGTTCGGGGAGGGGTTCGGGTAGGGCATAGGGTATGGGTTAGGGTTAGGGTTAGGGTTAGTGTTAGGGTTAGGGCTCGGTTTAGGTACGGGTTAGGATTAGGAAACACGTTAGGGTTAGGGTAGGGGTTAGGGTTAGGGTACGTGTTAGGGTGAGGGTAGTTATTAAACCTATCACACTCTCTAGATACCCCTTAGCACATAAAGGAATATTATTTGGGGGTCCAGCCATGGAGAAGAGTTTAGACACGAGGAGAAATAAGGAACACACCCATTATCAAGAAATCACATTAGGATTCTCTTTTTAACCTGTTCCTTAAAACACTAGTGCTTAGGAAATCTATTGGAGGCAGAAGCCGTCAAGGGTAGCTTAGGTTTAGGGTTAGGGTTAGGGTGAGGGTTAGGGTACGGCTTAGGGTACGGGTTCGGGGAGGGGTTCGGGTAGGGCGTAGGGTATGGGTTAGGGTTAGGGTTAGGGCTAGGGTTAGGGTTAGGGCTCGGTTTAGGGTACGGGTTAGGATTAGGGTACGCGTTAGTGTTAGGGTAGGGGTTAGGGTTAGGGTACGCGTTAGGGTGAGGGTAGTTATTAAACCTATCCCACTCTCTAGATACCCCTTAGCACGTACAGGAATATTATTGGGGGTCCAGCCATGGAGAAGAGTTTAGACACTAGGAGAAGATAAGGAACACACCCATTATCACGAAATCACATTAGGATTCTCTTTTTAACCTGTTCCTTAAAACACTAGTGCTTAGGAAATCTATTGGAGGCAGAAGCAGTCAAGGGTAGCTTAGGGTTAGTGTTAGGGTTAGGGTGAGGGTTAGGGTATGGCTTAGGGTACGGGTTCAGGGAGGGGTTCGGGTAGGGCGTAGGGTATGGGTTAGGGTTAGGGTTAGGGTTAGTGTTAGGGTTAGGGCTCGGTTTAGGGTACGGGTTAGGATTAGGGTACGCGTTAGTGTTAGGGTAGGGGTTCGGGTTAGGGTACGCGATAGGGTGAGGGTAGTTATTAAACCTATCACACTCTCTAGATACCCCTTAGCACATAAAGTAATATTATTTGGGGGTCCATCCATGGAGAAGAGTTTAGACACGAGGAGAAGATAAGGAACACACCCATTATCAAGAAATCACATTAGGATTCTCTTTTTAACATGTTCCTTAAAACACTAGTGCTTAGGAAATCTATTGGAGGCAGAAGCCGTCAAGGGTAGCTTAGGGTTAGGGTTAGGGTTAGGGTGAGGGTTAGGGTACGGCTTAGGGCACTGGTTCGGGGAGGTGTTCGGGTAGGGCGTAGGGTATGGGTTAGGGTTAGGGTTAGGGTTAGTGTTAGGGTTAGGGCTCGGTTTAGGGTACGGGTTAGGATTAGGGTACGTGTTAGGGTTAGTGTACGCGTTAGGGTGAGGGTAGTTATTAAACCTATTCCACTCTCTAGATACCCCTTAGCACGTACAGGAATATTATTGGGGGTCCAGCCATGGAGAAGAGTTTAGACACTAGGAGAAGATAAGGAACACACCCATTATCACGAAATCACATTAGGATTCTCTTTTTAACCTGTTCCTTAAAACACTAGTGCTTAGGAAATCTATTGGAGGCAGAAGCAGTGAAGGGTAGCTTAGGGTTAGGGTTAGGGTTAGGGTGAGGGTTAGGGTATGGCTTAGGGTACGGGTTCAGGGAGGGGTTTGGGTAGGGCGTAGGGTATGGGTTAGGGTTAGGGTTAGGGTTAGTGTTAGGGTTAGGGCTCGGTTTAGGGTACGGGTTAGGATTAGAGTACGCGTTAGGGTTAGGGTAGGGGTTAGGGTTAGGGTACGCGTTAGGGTGGGGGTAGTTATTAAACCTATCACACTCTCTAGATACCCCTTAGCACGTAAAGGAATATTATTTGGGGGTCCAGCCTTGGAGAGGAGTTTAGACACGAGGAGAATATAAGGAACACACCCATTATCAAGAAATCACATTAGGATTCTCTTTTTAACCTGTTCCTTAAAACACTAGTGCTTAGGAAATCTATTGGAGGCAGAAGCAGTCAAGGGTAGCTTAGGGTTAGGGTTAGGGTGAGGGTTAGGGTACGGCTTAGGGTACGGGTTCGGGGAGGGTTTCGGGTAGGGCGTAGGGTATGGGTTAGGGTTAGGGTTAGGGCTAGTGTTAGGGTTAGGGCTCGGTTTAGGGTACGGGTTAGGATTAGGGTACGCGTTAGGGTTAGGGTAGGGGTTAGGGTTAGGGTACGCGTTAGGGTGAGGGTACTTATTAAACCTATCCCACTCTCTAGATACCCCTTAGCACGTAAAGGAATATTATTTGGGGGTCCAGCCATGGAGAAGAGTTTAGACACTAGGAGAAGATAAGGAACACAACCATTATCAAGAAATCACATTAGGATTCTCTTTTTCACCTGTTCCTTAAATCACTAGTGCTTAGGAAATCTATTGGAGGCAGAAGCCGTCAAGGGTAGCTTAGGGTTAGGGTTAGGGTTAGGGTGAGGGTTAGGGTACGGCTTAGGGTACGGGTTCGGGGAGGGATTCGGATAGGGCGTAGGGTATAGGTTAGAGTTAGGGTTAGGGTTAGTGTTAGGGTTAGGGCTCGGTTAAGGGTTCGGGTTAGGATTAGGGTACGCGTTATTGTTAAGGTAGCGGTTAGGGTTAGGGTACGCTTTAGGGTGAGGGTAGTTATTAAACCTATCCCACTCTCTACATACCCCTTAGTACGTAAAGGAATATTTTTGGGGGTCCAGCCATGGAGAAGGGTTTAGACACTAGGAGAAGATAAGTAACACACCCATTATCAAGAAATCACAATATGATTCTCTTTTTAAACTGTTCCTTAAAACACTAGTGGTTAGGAAATCTATTGGAGGCAGAAGCACTCAAGGGTAGCTTAGGGTTAGGGTAAGGGTTAGGGTACGGCTTAGGGTACGGGTTCGGGGAGGGATTCGGGTAGGGCGTAGGGTATGGGTTAGGGTTAGGGTTAGGGTTAGTGTTAGGGTTAGGGCTCGGTTTAGGGTATGGGTTAGGATTAGGGTACTCGTTAGGGTTAGGGTAGCGGTTAGGGTTAGGTTACGCGTTAGGGTGAGGGTAGTTATTAAACCTATCCCACTCTCTAGATACCCCTTAGCACGTAAAGGAATATTATTTGGGGGTCCAGCCATGGAGAAGAGTTTAGACACCAGGATAAGATAAGGAACACACCCATTATCAAGAAGTCACATTAGGATTCTCTTTTGAACCTGTTTTTTAAAACACTACTGTTTAGGAAATCTATTGCAGGCAGAAGCAGGCAAGGGTAGCTTAGCATTAGGATTAGGGTTAGGGTACGGCTTAGGGTACGGGTTAGGTGAGGGGTTCGGGTAGGGCGTAGGGTATGGGTTAGGGTTAGGGTTAGGGTTAGTGTTAGGGTTAGGGCTCGGTTTAGGGTACGGTTTAGGATTAGTGTATGCGTTAGTGTTAGGGTAGGGTTTAGGGTTAGGGTACGCATTAGGGTTAGGGTAGTTATTAAACCTATCCCACTCTGTAGATACCCCTTAGCACGTAAAGGAATATTATTTTGGGGTCCAGCCATGGAGAAGAGTTTCGACACTAGGATAAGATAAAGATCACACCCATTATAAAGAAATCACATTAGGATTCTCTTTTTAACCTATTCCTGAAAACACTAGTGCTGAGGAAATCTATTGGAGGCAGAAGCATTCAAGGGTAGCTTAGGGTTAGGGTTAGGGTTAGGGTGAAGGTTAGGGTACGGGTTCGGGGACGGGTTCGGGAAGGGCGTAGGGTATGGGTTAGGATTAGGGTACGCGTTAGGGTTAGGGTAGGGGTTAGGGTTAGGGTACGCATTAGGGTGAGGGTAGTTATTAAACCTATCCCACTCTCTAGATACCCCTTAGCACGTAAAGGAATATTATTTGGGGGTCCAGCCATGGAGAAGAGTTTAGACACTAGGAGAAGATAAGGAACACACCCATTATCACGAAATCACATTAGGATTCTCTTTTTAACCTGTTCCTTAAAACACTAGTGCTTAGGAAATCTATTGGAGGCAGAAGCCGTCAAGGGTAACTTAGGGTTAGCGTTTGGGTTAGGGTGAGGGTTAGGGTACGGCTTAGGGCACGGGTTCGGGGAGGGGTTCGGGTAGGGCGTAGGGTATGGGTTTGGGTTAGGGTTAGGGTTAGTGTTAGGGTTAGGGCTCGGTATAGGGTACGGGTTAGGATTAGGGTACGTGTTAGGGTTAGTGTACACGTTAGGGTGAGGGTAGTTATTAAACCTATTCCACTCCCTAGATACCCCTTAGCACGTACAGGAATATTATTGGGGGTCCAGCCATGGAGAAGAGTTTAGACACTAGGAGAAGATAAGGAACACACCCATTATCACGAAATCACATTAGGATTCTCTTTTTAACCTGTTCCTTAAAACACTAGTGCTTAGGAAATCTATTTGAGGCAGAAGCAGTCAAGGGTAGCTTAGGGTTAGTGTTAGGGTTAGGGTGAGGGTTAGGGTATGGCTTAGGGTACGGGTTCAGGGAGGGGTTCGGGTAGGGCGTAGGGTATGGGTTAGGGTTAGGGTTAGGGTTAGTGTTAGGGTTAGGGCTCGGTTTAGGGTACGGGTTAGGATTAGGGTACGCGTTAGGGTGGGGGTAGTTATTAAACCTATCACACTCTCTAGATACCCCTTAGCACGTAAAGGAATATTATTTGGGGGTCCAGCCTTGGAGAAGAGTTTAGACACGAGGAGAATATAAGGAACACACCCATTATCAAGAAATCACATTAGGATTCTCTTTTTAACCTGTTCCTTAAATCACTAGTGCTTAGGAAATCTTTTGGAGGCAGAAGCCGTCAAGGGTAGCTTAGGGTTAGGGTTAGGGTTAGGGTGAGGGTTAGGGTACGGCTTAGGGTACGGGTTCGGGGAGGGGTTCGGGTAGGGCGTAGGGTATGGGTTAGGGTTAGGGTTAGAGTTAGTGTTAGGGTTAGGGCTCGGTTTAGGATATGGGTTAGGATAAGTTTACGCGTTAGGGTTAGGGTAGGGGTTAGTGTTAGGGTACGCGTTAGGGTGAGGGTAGTTATTAAACCTATCCCACTCTCTAGATACCCCGTAGCACGTAAAGGAATATTATTTGGGGGTCCAGCCATGGAGAAGAGTTTAGACACTAGGAGAAGATAAGGAACACACCCATTATCACGAAATCACATTAGGATTCTCTTTTTAACCTGTTCCTTAAAACACTAGTGCTTAGGAAATCTATTGGAGGCAGAAGCAGTCAAGGGTAGCTTAGGTTTAGGGTTTGGGTTAGGGTGAGGGCTAGGGTATGGCTTAGGGTACGGGTTCGGGGAGGGGTTCGGGTAGGGCGTAGGGTATGGGTTAGGGTTAGGGTTAGGGTTAGTGTTAGGATTAGGGCTCGGTTTAGGGTACGGGTTAGGATTAGGGTACGCGTTAGGGTTAGGGTAGGGGTTAGGGTTAGGGTACGCGATAGGGTGCGGGTAGTTATTAAACCTATCACACTCTCTAGATACCCCTTAGCACGTAAAGGAATATTATTTGGGGGTCCAGCCATGGAGAAGAGTTTAGACACGAGGAGAAGATAAGGAACACACCCATTATCAAGAAATCACATTAGGATTCTCTTTTTAACCAGTTCCTTAAAACACTAGTGCTTAGGAAATCTATTGGAGGCAGAAGCCGTCAAGGGTAGCTTAGGGTTAGGGTTAGGGTTAGGGTGAGGGTTAGGGTACGGCTTAGGGCACGGGTTCGGTGAGGGGTTCGGGTAGGGCGTAGGGTATGGGTTAGGGTTATGGTTAGGGTTAGTGTTAGGGTTAGGGCTCGGTTTAGGGTACGGGTTAGGATTAGGGTACGCGTTAGTGTTAGGGTAGGTGTTAGGGTTAGGGTACGCGATAGGGTGAGGTTAGTTATTAAACCTATCCCACTCTCTAGATACCCCTTAGCACGTAAAGGAATATTATTTGGGGGTCCAGCCATGGAGAAGAGTTTAGACACTAGGAGAAGATAAGGAACACACCCATTATCAAGAAATCACATTAGGATTCTCTTTTTAACCTGTTCCTTAAAACACTAGTGCTTAGGAAATCTATTGGAGGCAGAAGCATTCAAGGGTAGCTTAGGGTTAGGGTTAGGGTTAGGGTGAGGGTTAGGGTATGGCTTAGGGTACGGGTTCGGGGAGGGGTTCGGGTAGGGCGTAGGGTATGGGTTAAGGTTAGGGTTAGGGTTAGTGTTAGGGTTAGGGCTCGGTTTAGGGTACGGGTTAGGATTAGGGTACGCGTTAGGGTTAGGGTAGGGGTTAGGGTTAGGGTACGCGTTAGGGTGGGGGTAGTTATTAAACCTATCACACTCTCTAGATACCCCTTAGCACGTAAAGGAATATTATTTGGGGGTCCAGCCATGGAGAAGAGTTTAGACACGAGGAGAAGATAAGGAACACACCCATTATCAAGAAATCACATTAGGATTCTCTTTTTAACCTGTTCCTTAAAACACTAGTGCTTAGGAAATCTATTGGAGGCAGAAGCAGTCAAGAGTAGCTTAGGGTTAGGGTTAGGGTTAGGGTGAGGGCTAGGGTATGGCTTAGGGTACGGGTTCGGGGAGGGGTTCGGGTAGGGCATAGGGTATGGGTTACGGTTAGGGTTAGGGTTAGTGTTAGGGTTAGGGCTCGGTTTAGGTACGGGTTAGGATTAGGAAACACGTTAGGGTTAGGGTAGGGGTTAGGGTTAGGGTACGTGTTAGGGTGAGGGTAGTTATTAAACCTATCACACTCTCTAGATACCCCTTAGCACATAAAGGAATATTATTTGGGGGTCCAGCCATGGAGAAGAGTTTAGACACGAGGAGAAATAAGGAACACACCCATTATCAAGAAATCACATTAGGATTCTCTTTTTAACCTGTTCCTTAAAACACTAGTGCTTAGGAAATCTATTGGAGGCAGAAGCCGTCAAGGGTAGCTTAGGTTTAGGGTTAGGGTTAGGGTGAGGGTTAGGGTACGGCTTAGGGTACGGGTTCGGGGAGGGGTTCGGGTAGGGCGTAGGGTATGGGTTAGGGTTAGGGTTAGGGCTAGGGTTAGGGTTAGGGCTCGGTTTAGGGTACGGGTTAGGATTAGGGTACGCGTTAGTGTTAGGGTAGGGGTTAGGGTTAGGGTACGCGTTAGGGTGAGGGTAGTTATTAAACCTATCCCACTCTCTAGATACCCCTTAGCACGTACAGGAATATTATTGGGGGTCCAGCCATGGAGAAGAGTTTAGACACTAGGAGAAGATAAGGAACACACCCATTATCACGAAATCACATTAGGATTCTCTTTTTAACCTGTTCCTTAAAACACTAGTGCTTAGGAAATCTATTGGAGGCAGAAGCAGTCAAGGGTAGCTTAGGGTTAGTGTTAGGGTTAGGGTGAGGGTTAGGGTATGGCTTAGGGTACGGGTTCAGGGAGGGGTTCGGGTAGGGCGTAGGGTATGGGTTAGGGTTAGGTTTAGGGTTAGTGTTAGGGTTAGGGCTCGGTTTAGGGTACGGGTTAGGATTAGGGTACGCGTTAGGGTTAGGGTAGGGGTTCGGGTTAGGGTACGCGATAGGGTGAGGGTAGTTATTAAACCTATCACACTCTCTAGATACCCCTTAGCACATAAAGGAATATTATTTGGGGGTCCATCCATGGAGAAGAGTTTAGACACGAGGAGAAGATAAGGAACACACCCATTATCAAGAAATCACATTAGGATTCTCTTTTTAACATGTTCCTTAAAACACTAGTGCTTAGGAAATCTATTGGAGGCAAAAGCCGTCAAGGGTAGCTTAGGGTTAGGGTTAGGGTTAGGGTGAGGGTTAGGGTACGGCTTAGGGCTCTGGTTCGGGGAGGTGTTCGGGTAGGGCGTAGGGTATGGGTTAGGGTTAGGGTTAGGGTTAGTGTTAGGGTTAGGGCTCGGTTTAGGGTACGGGTTAGGATTAGGGTACGTGTTAGGGTTAGTGTACGCGTTAGGGTGAGGGTAGTTATTAAACCTATTCCACTCTCTAGATACCCCTTAGCACGTACAGGAATATTATTGGGGGTCCAGCCATGGAGAAGAGTTTAGACACTAGGAGAAGATAAGGAACACACCCATTATCACGAAATCACATTAGGATTCTCTTTTTAACCTGTTCCTTAAAACACTAGTGCTTAGGAAATCTATTGGAGGCAGAAGCAGTGAAGGGTAGCTTAGGGTTAGGGTTAGGGTTAGGGTGAGGGTTAGGGTATGGCTTAGGGTACGGGTTCAGGGAGGGGTTTGGGTAGGGCGTAGGGTATGGGTTAGGGTTAGGGTTAGGGTTAGTGTTAGGGTTAGGGCTCGGTTTAGAGTACGGGTTAGGATTAGGGTACGCGTTAGGGTTAGGGTAGGGGTTAGGGTTAGGGTACGCGTTAGGGTGGGGGTAGTTATTAAACCTATCACACTCTCTAGATACCCCTTAGCACGTAAAGGAATATTATTTGGGGGTCCAGCCTTGGAGAAGAGTTTAGACACGAGGAGAATATAAGGAACACACCCATTATCAAGAAATCACATTAGGATTCTCTTTTTAACCTGTTCCTTAAAACACTAGTGCTTAGGAAATCTATTGGAGGCAGAAGCAGTCAAGGGTAGCTTAGGGTTAGGGTTAGGGTGAGGGTTAGGGTACGGCTTAGGGTACGGGTTCGGGGAGGGTTTCGGGTAGGGCGTAGGGTATGGGTTAGGGTTAGGGTTAGGGCTAGTGTTAGGGTTAGGGCTCGGTTTAGGGTACGGGTTAGGATTAGGGTACGCGTTAGGGTTAGGGTAGGGGTTAGGGTTAGGGTACGCGTTAGGGTGAGGGTACTTATTAAACCTATCCCACTCTCTAGATACCCCTTAGCACGTAAAGGAATATTATTTGGGGGTCCAGCCATGGAGAAGAGTTTAGACACTAGGAGAAGATAAGGAACACACCCATTATCAAGAAATCACATTAGGATTCTCTTTTTCACCTGTTCCTTAAATCACTAGTGCTTAGGAAATCTATTGGAGGCAGAAGCCGTCAAGGGTAGCTTAGGGTTAGGGTTAGGGTTAGGGTGAGGGTTAGGGTACGGCTTAGGGTACGGGTTCGGGGAGGGATTCGGATAGGGCGTAGGGTATAGGTTAGAGTTAGGGTTAGGGTTAGTGTTAGGGTTAGGGCTCGGTTAAGGGTTCGGGTTAGGATTAGGGTACGCGTTATTGTTAAGGTAGCGGTTAGGGTTAGGGTACGCTTTAGGGTGAGGGTAGTTATTAAACCTATCCCACTCTCTACATACCCCTTAGCACGTAAAGGAATATTTTTGGGGGTCCAGCCATGGAGAAGGGTTTAGACACTAGGAGAAGATAAGGAACACACCCATTATCAAGAAATCACAATATGATTCTCTTTTTAAACTGTTCCTTAAAACACTAGTGGTTAGGAAATCTATTGGAGGCAGAAGCACTCAAGGGTAGCTTAGGGTTAGGGTAAGGGTTAGGGTACGGCTTAGGGTACGGGTTCGGGGAGGGATTCGGGTAGGGCGTAGGGTATGGGTTAGGGTTAGGGTTAGGGTTAGTGTTAGGGTTAGGGCTCGGTTTAGGGTATGGGTTAGGATTAGGGTACTCGTTAGGGTTAGGGTAGCGGTTAGGGTTAGGTTACGCGTTAGGGTGAGGGTAGTTATTAAACCTATCCCACTCTCTAGATACCCCTTAGCACGTAAAGGAATATTATTTGGGGGTCCAGCCATGGAGAAGAGTTTAGACACCAGGATAAGATAAGGAACACACCCATTATCAAGAAGTCACATTAGGATTCTCTTTTGAACCTGTTTTTTAAAACACTACTGTTTAGGAAATCTATTGCAGGCAGAAGCAGGCAAGGGTAGCTTAGCATTAGGGTTAGGGTTAGGGTACGGCTTAGGGTACGGGTTCGGGGAGGGGTTCGGGTAGGGCGTAGGGTATGGGTTAGGGTTAGGGTTAGGGTTAGTGTTAGGGTTAGGGCTCGGTTTAGGGTACGGTTTAGGATTAGTGTATGCTTTAGTGTTAGGGTAGGGTTTAGGGTTAGGGTACGCATTAGGGTTAGGGTAGTTATTAAACCTATCCCACTCTGTAGATACCCCTTAGCACGTAAAGAAATATTATTTTGGGGTCCAGCCATGGAGAAGAGTTTCGACACTAGGATAAGATAAAGATCACACCCATTATAAAGAAATCACATTAGGATTCTCTTTTTAACCTATTCCTGAAAACACTAGTGCTGAGGAAATCTATTGGAGGCAGAAGCATTCAAGGGTAGCTTAGGGTTAGGGTTAGGGTTAGGGTGAAGGTTAGGGTACGGGTTAGGATTAGGGTACGTGTTAGGGTTAGTGTACACGTTAGGGTGAGGGTAGTTATTAAACCTATTCCACTCCCTAGATACCCCTTAGCACGTACAGGAATATTATTGGGGGTCCAGCCATGGAGAAGAGTTTAGACACTAGGAGAAGATAAGGAACACACCCATTATCACGAAATCACATTAGGATTCTCTTTTTAACCTGTTCCTTAAAACACTAGTGCTTAGGAAATCTATTTGAGGCAGAAGCAGTCAAGGGTAGCTTAGGGTTAGTGTTAGGGTTAGGGTGAGGGTTAGGGTATGGCTTAGGGTACGGGTTCAGGGAGGGGTTCGGGTAGGGCGTAGGGTATGGGTTAGGGTTAGGGTTAGGGTTAGTGTTAGGGTTAGGGCTCGGTTTAGGGTACGGGTTAGGATTAGGGTACGCGTTAGGGTGGGGGTAGTTATTAAACCTATCACACTCTCTAGATACCCCTTAGCACGTAAAGGAATATTATTTGGGGGTCCAGCCTTGGAGAAGAGTTTAGACACGAGGAGAATATAAGGAACACACCCATTATCAAGAAATCACATTAGGATTCTCTTTTTAACCTGTTACTTAAAACACTAGTGCTTAGGAAATCTATTGGAGGCAGAAGCAGTCAAGGGTAGCTTAGGGTTAGGGTTAGGGTTAGTGTTAGGGTTAGGGCTCGGTTTAGGGTACGGGTTAGGATTAGGGTACGCGTTAGGGTTAGGGTAGGGGTTAGGGTTAGGGTACGCGTTAGGGTGAGGGTAGTTATTAAACCTATCACACTCTCTAGATACCCCTTAGCACGTAAAGGAATATTATTTGGGGGTCCAGCCATGGAGAAGAGTTTAGACACGAGGAGAAGATAAGGAACACACCCATTATCAAGAAATCACATTAGGATTCTCTTTTTAACCTGTTCCTTAAAACACTAGTGCTTAGGAAATCTATTGGAGGCAGAAGCAGTCAAGAGTAGCTTAGGGTTAGGGTTAGGGTTAGGGTGAGGGCTAGGGTATGGCTTAGGGTACGGGTTCGGGGAGGGGTTCGGGTAGGGCATAGGGTATGGGTTAGGGTTAGGGTTAGGGTTAGTGTTAGGGTTAGGGCTCGGTTTAGGTACGGGTTAGGATTAGGGAACACGTTAGGGTTAGGGTAGGGGTTAGGGTTAGGGTACGTGTTAGGGTGAGGGTAGTTATTAAACCTATCACACTCTCTAGATACCCCTTAGCACATAAAGGAATATTATTTGGGGGTCCAGCCATGGAGAAGAGTTTAGACACGAGGAGAAGATAAGGAACACACCCATTATCAAGAAATCACATTAGGATTCTCTTTTTAACCTGTTCCTTAAAACACTAGTGCTTAGGAAATCTATTGGAGGCAGAAGCCGTCAAGGGTAGCTTAGGTTTAGGGTTAGGGTTAGGGTGAGGGTTAGGGTACGGCTTAGGGTACGGGTTCGGGGAGGGGTTCGGGTAGGGCGTAGGGTATGGGTTAGGGTTAGGGTTAGGGCTAGGGTTAGGGTTAGGGCTCGGTTTAGGGTACGGGTTAGGATTAGGGTACGCGTTACGGTTAGGGTAGGGGTTAGGGTTAGGGTACGCGTTAGGGTGAGGGTAGTTATTAAACCTATCCCACTCTCTAGATACCCCTTAGCACTTAAAGGAATATTATTTGGGGGTCCAGCCATGGAGAAGAGTTTAGACACGAGGAGAATATAAGGAACACACCCATTATCAAGAAATCACATTAGGATTCTCTTTTTAACCTGTTCCTTAATACACTAGTGCTTAGGAACTCTATTGGAGGCAGAAGCAGTCAAGGGTAGCTTAGGGTTAGGGTTAGGGTTAGGGTGAGGGTTAGGGTATGGCTTAGGGTACGGGTTCGGGGAGGGGTTCGGGTAGGGCGTAGGGTATGGGTTAGGGTTAGGGTTAGGGTTAGTGTTAGGGTTAGGGCTCGGTTTAGGGTACGGTTTAGGATTAGGGTAGGCGTTAGTGTTAGGGTAGGTGTTAGGGTTAGGGTACGCGATAGGGTGAGGTTAGTTATTAAACCTATCCCACTCTCTAGATACCCGTTAGCACGTAAAGGAATATTATTTGGGGGTCCAGCCATGGAGAAGAGTTTAGACAATAGGAGAAGATAAGGAACACACCCATTATCAAGAAATCACATTAGGATTCTCTTTTTAACCTGTTCCTTAAAACACTAGTGCTTAGGAAATCTATTGGAGGCAGAAGCAGTCAAGGGTAGCTTAGGGTTAGGGTTAGGTTTAGGGTGAGGGTTAGGTTATGGCTTAGGGTACGGGTTCGGGGAGGGGTTCGGGTAGGGCGTAGGGTATGGGTTAGGGTTAGGGTTAGGGCTAGTGTTAGGGTTAGGCCTCGGTTTAGGGTACGGGTTAGGATTAGGGTACGCGTTAGGGTTAGGGTAGGGGTTAGGGTTAGGGTACGCGTTAGGGTGAGGGTAGTTATTAAACCTATCCCACTCTCTAGATACCCCTTAGCACGTAAAGGAATATAATTTGGGGGTCCAGCCATGGAGAAGAGTTTAGACACTAGGAGAAGATAAGGAACACACCCATTATCAAGAAATCACATTAGGATTCTCTTTTTAACCTGTTCCTTAAAACACTAGTGCTTAGGAAATCTATTGGAGGCAGAAGCAGTCAAGGGTAGCTTAGGGTTAGGGTTAGGGTTAGGGTGAGGGTTAGGGTACGGCTTAGGGTACGGGTTCGGGGAGGGGTTCCCGTAGGGCGTAGGCTATGGGTTAGGGTTAGGGTTAGGGTTAGTGTTAGGGTTAGGGCTCGGTTTAGGGTACGGTTTAGGATTAGTGTATGCGTTAGTGTTAGGGTAGGGGTTAGGGTTAGGGTACGCATTAGGTTTAGGGTAGTTATTAAACCTATCCCACTCTGTAGATACCCCTTAGCACGTAAAGGAATATTATTTTGGGGTCCAGCCATGGAGAAGAGTTTCGACACTAGGATAAGATAAAGATCACACCCATTATAAAGAAATCACATTAGTATTCTCTTTTTAACCTATTCCTTAAAACACTAGTGCTGAGGAAATCTATTGGAGGCAGAAGCAGTCAAGGGTAGCTTAGGGTTAGGGTTAGGGTTAGGGTGAGGGTTAGGGTACGGGTTCGGGGACGGGTTCGGGAAGGGCGTAGGGTATGGGTTAGGATTAGGGTACGCGTTAGGGTTAGGGTACGGGTTAGGGTTAGGGTACGCATTAGGGTGAGGGTAGTTATTAAACCTATCCCACTCTCTAGATACCCCTTAGCACGTAAAGGAATATTATTTGGGGGTCCAGCCATGGAGAAGAGTTTAGACACTAGGAGAAGATAAGGAACACACCCATTATCACGAAATCACATTAGGATTCTCTTTTTAACCTGTTCCTTAAAACACTAGTGCTTAGGAAATCTATTGGAGGCAGAAGCAGTCAAGGGTAGCTTAGGGTTAGGGTTTGGGTTAGGGTGAGGGCTAGGGTATGGCTTAGGGTACGGGTTCGGGGAGGGGTTCGGGTAGGGCGTAGGGTATGGGTTAGGGTTAGGGTTAGGGTTAGTGTTAGGATTAGGGCTCGGTTTAGGTTACGGGTTAGGATTAGGGTACGCGTTAGTGTTAGGGTAGGGGTTAGGGTTAGGGTACGCGTTAGGGTTAGGGTAGGGGTTAGGGTTAGGGTACGCGATAGGGTGAGGGTAGTTATTAAACCTATCACACTCTCTAGATACCCCTTAGCACATAAAGGAATATTATTTGGGGGTCCATCCATGGAGAAGAGTTTAGACACGAGGAGAAGATAAGGAACACACACATTATCAAGAAATCACATTAGGATTCTATTTTTAACATGTTCCTTAAAACACTAGTGCTTAGGAAATCTATTGGAGGCAGAAGCCGTCAAGGGTAGCTTAGGGTTAGGGTTAGGGTTAGGGTGAGGGTTAGGGTACGGCTTAGGGCACGGGTTCGGGGAGGGGTTCGTGTAGGGCGTAGGGTATGGGTTAGGGTTAGGGTTAGGGTTAGTGTTAGGGTTAGGGCTCGGTTTAGGGTACGGGTTAGGATTAGGGTACGCGTTAGGGTTAGTGTACGCGTTAGGGTGAGAGTAGTTATTAAACCTATCTCACTCTCTAGATACCCCTTAGCACGTACAGGAATATTATTGGGGGTCCAGCCATGGAGAAGAGTTTAGACACTAGGAGAAGATAAGGAACACACCCATTATCACGAAATCACATTAGGATTCTCTTTTTAACCTGTTCCTTAAAACACTAGTGCTTAGGAAATCTATTGGAGGCAGAAGC